>NC_091741.1:27144495-27206995 GCF_043380555.1 Nothobranchius furzeri | reverse complement strand
CTGAGACTCAGACTGCGAATCACTCAAGTCTGGCCCTAGAGAACATCAGCTTTTCAGAGGAGAGGCCGTTTCTGCTTACCACACATCTAAAAAGTCAAGTACTGGTTTGTAGTACCCCAGCTCAGAGAGGGCGTGCACCCCATGTTTGGTAAATGTTTCAGTCACGTGTTGGGCTTTGCCATGTTGGTGTGTGGAGAGAGCAAACTGTGCCAAGCCGGCTGGAGGGGTGAGATGAGGGCTCGTCTGATGGTGCCTCAATGCTTAGTGAAAAGCTGGCTGTTGTGCGCTCCATGGTTGCTATTTTTAACTTTGCATCAGACCAATTCATTTACATGCTACACGCTGGCCTTGATCTCTGGTGCACAGCTGCTCTTTAGCTTCTTGTCTCTTTTTCTGGTGTTTATTTTTGCTCCTTTTAATCAGCTACTCACGTAGACCCCTTGTCTTTTTTACTTAATTGCTTTCATGCATGTTTTTGAAACAATTACACTTTTGGCCACACGAGTCTGCATCAAGTCAGAGTCAGCCTGCACTAGGGGTTTTATGGTACATGCAGTTGTATTTTTTGTATGGGACCTTTGGTATGGGACAGACAGAGGTGTACTGAATGCCCACATGGATGTGTAACTATGTAGAACTTTAGACACGATCACAGGTTGCTGTGCATAGATCTAGGGGCTGCATCCATTAGAAGTTAACTTTATTCATATTTGAAAACTTTTGCAGTGGTCTCTTGTAGAAACGAGTGCCTTATGACTTGATCTCTGGGAAAAAGCTCAGATGCTATTGTTTGAGGATGTACAGTGCATCTGGAAAGTATTCATAACGCTTCACTTATTCCACTTTTTCTTTATGTTACAGCCTCACTCCAAAATGGATTAAATTAATTTTGCCCATAAAATTCAACACCCAACACCCCATAATGATAATGTGAAAAAAGTGTGGCAAGCTTGTGGCATCATATTCAACATGACTTGAGGCTGTAATTGCTGCCAAAGATGCATCAACAAAGTACAGAGTAAATGCTGTGAATACTTATGTACATGTGATTTCTCAAGTTTTTTTTTTTATTTTTAATATACACTGCTCACAAGAATTAAAGGAACACTTTAAAGAAACACATTAGATACATCAGATCTGAATATGAAGTTGGATATCTATACAAATAAGGACAGGGCAATGTGTTAGGAACAAATGGACGCCGAGTCTTTTAATGGAAATAAAAGTTATCAGCCTACAGAGGGCTCAGTTGTGTAGACACCCTAAAATCGGAGTGAAATGAAGATGTGGCAGGCTAGTCCATTATTTCAAAAACTTTATTCCTGCAACTCAAATCGCTTTTCAGTATCTTGTGTGGCCCCCGCGAGCTTGTGTGCACGCTTGACAACGTCGGGGCTCCTAATGAGACGACGGATGGTGTCCTGTGGCATTTCCTCCCAGATCTGTGTGAGGGCGTCCCTGAGCTCTTGTACAGTCTGAGGAGCAACCTGGCGCCGCCTAATGGACCGGAACATAATGTCCCACAGATGTTCTATTGGGTTTAAGTCAGGGGATCGTGAAGGCCATTCAGTTGTTTCAGTTGCTTCATCCTCCAGGTACCGCCTGCATACTCTTGCCACATGAGGCCGGGCATCGTCGTGCATTAGGAGAGAACCAGGACCTACTGCATCAGCGTAGGGTCTGACAAAGGGTTCAAGGATTTCATCTCCATACCTTATGGCAGTCAGGGCACCATTTAGGCAGTAGAGGTCTGTGCGTCCCTCCATGGATAAGCCTCCCCAGACCATCACTGACCCACCACCAATCCTGTCATGTTGAACGATGTTGCAGGCAGCATAACGTTCTCCTTGTCTTCTCCAGACTCTTTCACGTCTATCACAGGTGCTCAGGATGAACCTGCTCTCGTCTGTAAAAAGTACGGGGCGCCAGTGGCGGACTTGCCAATTCTGGTGTTCTTGAGCAAATGCCAGTCGAGCTCTACGGTGCTGGGCAGTGACACAGGGCCCACTACAGGACGTCGGGCCCTCAGGCCATCTTCATGAAGTCTGTTCCTGATTGTTTGGGTGGAGACATTCACACCAGTGGCC
This sequence comes from Nothobranchius furzeri, assembly GCF_043380555.1. Taxonomy (NCBI): domain Eukaryota; kingdom Metazoa; phylum Chordata; class Actinopteri; order Cyprinodontiformes; family Nothobranchiidae; genus Nothobranchius; species Nothobranchius furzeri. The sequence goes on along the minus strand of NC_091741.1, from coordinate 27,204,908 downwards.
CTCTGGAGGTCAGTCTGTAGGGCACGAGCAGTGCTCAGCCTGTTCCGCCTTGCACAAAGGAGCAGGTATCGGTCCTGCTGATGGGCTGTGGACCTTCTACGGCCCTGTCCAGCTCTCTGAGAATAACCACCAGTCTCCTGAAATCTCCATGTTCTGGAGATTGTGCTGGGAGACACATTAAACCTTCTTGCTGCAGCACATGTGGATGTGCCATCCTGGAGAAGTTGGACAACCTGTGCAACTTCTGTAGGGTTAAGGAATCGCCTCATACTGCCAGTAGAGAGCCAAAACTAGCACGAGTGGAAAACCAGCCGAAAGAGATCAAGAGGAAGAAACTTGAAATGACCTCTACATGTTAAACCAGTCCTGTTTTGAGGGTTTTGTGATTGTTGCCACTTTAGTGCACCTGTCGCTAAGTCCATGAACACCAATACAGCTGACAGTGATTAACAATGCCCTCAGCTGCTTAATCAACCAGGAAATTATCAGACAGGTTTAACTGATTTCATGCCAGGCCCAATAAAAAAAGTGTTCCTTTAATTCTTGTGAGCAGTGTATTTGCAACAACTTCAAAGACACTTTTTTCACATTATCATTATGGGGTGTTGTGTGTTGAATTTTATGGGCAAAATGAATTTAATCCATTTTGGGATGAGGCTGTAATGCACTGTAGAAGTCAGCTCGAGGACCAGTGGCAGAACATGGCAGGATTTGGAATATATTTCCTGATATTTGAGCATCTCGCCTCCGACTGGCAAACAGCAACGCGACTCTACCACCGACACCATTTGCTTTGCAACAAAGACTGTCGAGTATCTCTGAACACGTTTAATTCACGAGTTTACAACATTTTCTCCTCCGTGCTTGCTCATGCTTGTTTCGGTGGTTCGGGCGCGCTCCACACACGCTCCGGATCTGCATTAAAGTCCCGCCTCCGTTTGATCGACAGCAACAGGCAGATTTCTCCACAGTTTATTCTATAAGATTGAAACTCGAAACGGGAAACTGTTATTAATGCGGAACATGAGTTAATTTGTGCGACACATGAAAACTGATGAAAATGCGGGACTGTCCAGCACAAAGCGGGGCATCTGGTCACCCTACTTACACGCCTAGTAAACACCAGTATGATTTTTGGAACTGTTTAAAGTTGGCAACTATACAGTTTGGTTTCAGACTAGCTGTTAGCTTATCAATCCAGTTCTCCAGAAAGAGGACATTCAAGAAGCAATCTTTAAGGAACAAAACTGTAACTCTTACATAACTAACTCTTACACTTTTACATAGAAATGTTCCTAAAAATGGCAGAAATACCCATTTTAATAGTTTAGAGGATGGAAAATATATTTCCTGACAGACTGCTATGACGCAGGACCGCCCCCCCCCCCAAAAAAAAAAACCTTATAGCTTTTAATTATTTATAAGCAACCACAGGCGGCTCCACTGGTTCTGAAACAAGAGTTACTGCTCAGCTAATAGAGGAGATAATTCGTTTAATCCGAAATATCTTGCTAAACAGCTTGTTTGTGAGTGCAAATGTGTGTGTGTGTGTGTGTGTGTGTGTGTGTGTGTGTGTGTGTGTGTGTGTGTGTGTGTGTGTGTGTGTGTGTGTGTGTGTGTGTGTGTGTGTGTGTGTGTGTGTGTGTGTGTGTGTGTGTAAACGTGCATGTATGCATTTTTACTTCCTTATTTACAGGCGGAACTTGGTCACTGCATCTGTGTGTTCCTTTGCATTTATAATGTACAAACACACCCTTCAAGAATAAAATAAACAACACATGTGCACTTAAGCCCATTTTTGGAGAGCGACTTGCATGTCTAGGAAATTCAGCAGGAAGCATGCGGCAAAGGTTCCGCTGGATTAAAACCGAATCCTCTAAAGAAACAGTTTATCCTGCAAATGATCTTGATTTTAGCTCCAAATCCTTTCACTGTCATCTTTATCACTCTGAATAATGACTGCTCTCTCGCTCTGTTCTCGTGCAGTCCCGTGTTAGCTCGTATGTCTGAGACAGAAAAGAGGGAATGCAGTTTGATGACTGACTATGATAATGACACCTGCATGACTCAGTGATGCAGATTGGATGCACGGCTGCCTGCTGTGCCTCCATAAATTATACGTATATTTCATTAGTTATCGAAGGCCTCCTCAGCATCCACAGCCCAGCTTACCAAATCCATGACACTACCCATTGTCTTTGATTTTCCTTTCAGAATTCCTCACACACTCATAAATCACCATTCTTGGTAAACACCTGCCATTTTCAGCAGCATGCACTAAATGCATTATCACATTTTTATAACTGCAGCACACATTGTTTACCTGCTTTTGTGTGCACGTGACTCACACTGGAACAGCTGCACTTGAACACCCATGCTTTAAAGTAGCAGCAAATGTTCAGGAGGAAGAGAAATTGTGAGCAGATGTAGAAAGTTTAATTTACTAAAAGAAGAAAACATTTTCCTCTCTTCTAGCTGGAGATTCAGATCATTTGTTTCTTTCAAAAGAACTGCATTGCCAAGCTTCGCATCATATCTTGTCTGATCTGTCAGCTCTGAGATTTGTGAATGGATCTCAACTAATAACATACTACTCGAATAGTTTCCCTCTGGGATTACAAAAGTATTTTTGAGTTGAATTTGAACATTGGACTTAACTCATTAGCAGGACTGAGCTGTGTGTACTAATGCTAATTAGCTAAAACTTGATTTGCTCTATTTTGAGGATGTTAACGACCAGGTTCACTGAGAAATCATTTTTTACTTACTATATTTGACAATGATCGGCCATTTTGACGTTAACACAGGCTAAACGTTACACACCAACACACCAACGTCACACTGTCACTGAACATTGATGGACTCAGCCATCTTGACTTATGACAAGGAAGACTGAACTACCAGAAGCTAACAGTTAGCATTAGCAACTCCACCACATGGCACAATATTTTTGTTTGCTATTATTGATGTATTTTCTTTTTGATCCTAGTTTTATTGGTGTCTTGTTTCTATGTTTTATTTGTGCTGTTTTCAGCGCTTTGGGTCCCCCTTGAGGATGATGGAAAGCGCTGTACAAATGAAAATTGATTGATTGATTAGATGTTTGGGAGTATAAAAACTTCGTCGGTGTCCTTTGTGCTAAACTTCAGTCAGCAGAAACTAGATAAGGTTGTCTCCACGTTGGCGACATCATGGATTAGAAGGGTCAGCAAGCTTTTAGGTCTGTGCTTGTGGGCAGGGGTGTGTGTGTATGTGTGTGTGTGTGTGTGTGGGGGGGGGGGGGGTCTTAGGCAGTTTGGAGAGGTCACTGCAGGGGAGTAGTATGGTTCAAGTGCTGTTTCAGCAAACTGGAGTCTCACCTGCTGTGGTATTCCCATCTGTAACTGCCCCCCCCCACACACACACACACACATTGCAGTGGTGGGCTGTAGTTGCTGAATTACTGTTTTCTCTACACTCCCCCCATGTCTACATGCCTTTTCTTAACTTGTTTGATTCCACCCTCTGACCCTGGTTAATTATTTGAGCCGAAGCCGTGTCACTGTAAGCTGCCTTCAGAAGAAGAAAGAGTGAAATGAAAGGGCAGAGCCTAGGGACGGAGGGGTGGTGGTGGGGGGGGGGGGGGCAAGGGATGAGTGGAAAGTTTGGAAAATGAAATGAATTAGATTCATGTGCTGCTGATGAAATGATGAGACACTGGGCTTCCTTAATGAGAACGCTGCCTGCTCCCCCATCTCCCTGCCTGCCTCTCTCTATCCTTCCTGTCCACATCTTCTCTATGAAACATCACAAAACCCAACAGTAAGAACTCCTCTTCCTCGGGTAAAGGAAAACGACAGAACACACTGGGTATTTATAGCTCCAGCTGTTTCAAAGGAGAAAAAATTAAATGTGTTTCTATGACAACAGAAGCGAGGCATCCCGTCCTCACAAAGGACCTGACAACAAACACATCTACGTGTCCTTGAGGCAAGCAGTTGTAACGTCCCTCCATCCACTCCTTCTCTCATAGACCGTGGATGGATGGATGGATGGATGGATGGATGGATGGATGGAGGGCAGAACACAGAGAAGAAGCAAGTACGGGAGAAGAGAGGTTGTCATGGGAACAGACATGGCAAACCCTCTGCAAGTGAAAAGACAAAATGACAGAATAGTAGTGTGATAAACACACAACAGGCTGCTCAGTCTTACAGGTCAAAGGAAAGAAAAGGAGAGAAAATACTTCAGAGGTGTGTCTACAGAAGGAGGAGAAGCTCATCAAATGTTCAGTTACCCTGGAAAACTAATCAGTGGAGCTCACTGTTCAGGAAACAGCTTGCTTTCTGCAGTTTGTTCAACCAAAGTGTCCCTAAGTGTTCAGCACATCTGCCCGTACCAAGACCTCCTTATGCTGCTGGAAAGTGAAGCCATGCTATGTTTATTTGTTTTAGGTTCGTTACATTTTTACAGTACAACGTTCTGTTTGGGGCAGCAGCTCAACAGGTTGAGCGGGTTGTCCAGTAATCGGAAGGTTGCAGGTTCGATCCCGGCTCCGGACAGAGAATTCTGCTGTTGTGTCCTTGGGCAAGACACTTAACCCACCTTGCCTGCTGGTGGTGGTCGGAGGGACCGGTGGCGCCAGTGCTCGGCAGCCTCGCCTCTGTCAGCGCGCCCCAGGGCAGCTGTGGCTACACTGTAGCTCATCACCATCAGTGTGTGAATGTGTGTGTGAATGGGTGAATGATACACTGTAGTGTAAAGCGCCTTGGAGTCCTTACTCTGAGAGCTGCTGTACAAGTGAAGGTCATTTATCATTTGTGTACATGGAGGGGGCGGGGCCTAAACACATTTGAGCCACTAAGGGTGCTTGTTATGTTTTGGCTTTAACTTTCTGATTCTGTATAAAAAAACGAAAACAAGAAATTAATTTTTCTTTGTTTTTATTTCTCAACTTTAGCCGGTGCCCACCAGCCCCACCAGCACGTCCCCCACACCCGATGGAACTCTGGGCATGTCCAAAATGGATGCTCCAAGCCTGCAGGACGTGTACATCCTCTCTCCCGTCTCTGGACTCTACAGCACCAGGTCACACACACTCACACACACGGGTTACTCTCTGTTTTTGATGATGGCCATTATGCTGATTATCACGACGCTGATGATGACAGGAGGGATGATGCTAATGGCGTTGATGATGACAGCTCTGCTTTCCACAGGGAGGAGATGGGCCTAATGTCATGTGATGAAATCAGTCGCTATAGCGTGAGCTCCCACTCCGGCTCCAAAGGTTCAGAGGCTGTCAGCTACTACCTGGACCAGGATAGCGGACAGTACTTCTCGTTGCTGGAAGGAGACGGACCTGACTATGATAGGAGTCGCAACACAGGGGTCCGGCGGAGGGACAAGACCCCAACACACGGTAAAGCGGACAAAGACGCCAGGTTGGAACAGGAGTGGCTGTGTGTGCACATTCACCTCCACCAGTTCTCTCATCTCACCACTCCTCACGTGTTTGCTCCTCACCTGCTTCAACGCTGTGCCTCTTCGTGTTTTTATCTGACATACGCACATCCCAAACACAAACACACGCCTGGCAGTCGGTTTGAACACACTTGCAGCTTCTGCTCCCTGTCTGCCCTGCCACCTGTGTCCACCTTTGTCTCTAGACGGCCTCCATAGCAGGGACCAGGATACGTTACGATGTGCAAGACAAGGGTCACGAAGCAGCTTGCTCACACCCTTCATAAATATACATGCAAACATAATCATTCACAGATCCCTGATGTCTTCCACACTCAAACCTCGGCCAACAACGTGTGCTTCAAACACCACAACAAGTGAGCTCTATTCCAAACAGCCTTTCTGTCTCTCGCTGTTGAAATTTATGTTTTGACAGGAATCTGTTCCACAGGTAATCAGGTAACATGGAAAAAGACGTAAGTTGTTGCAAAATATCCCTTCAGACGCCGGTAGGAACATGTTTTATTTTCACTCATGTGGTAAATAAGCATCAGTATGCATTGTGAGTAGATAAGAAAGTACAAAAATCAGTGGATCAGTAATGGAGTGAACTTGATCTCGTCTCGTCTTCTTCCGCCTATCCGGGTCTGGGTCGCGAGGGCAGCATCCCAACTAGGGAGTTCCTGACCGTCCTCTCCCCGGCCACCTCCACCAGCTCCTCCGGTAGGACCCCAAAGCGTTCCCGGACCAGATTGGAGATGTAACCTCTCCAACGTGTCTTGGGTCGATCAGGGGGCTCCTGCCAGCAGGACATTCCTGAAACACCTCCAGGAGGCATCCTAACAAGATGCCCAAACCACCTCAACTGACTCTTCTTCATATGGAGGAGCAGCGGCCAGGGGTAGACTGGGACCAAAATTCGGCCCTGGCATTTTTACGAATCGTCGGCCCTCCACATTGGGAGAGCGGTGGGGGTGGGGGGTGTTGCCGCCCGCGCACTCGTCTCTAGGCCGAATGTGAGATCTAATATGGACTGGGACTGTTAAATTACAAGCAGGGCCAGACCGCTGCGACCAGGAGCCCTGGCCTTCCAGATCAGCTCATTCACCACAGGCGGAGATCAGCGGGAGAATAGCTACATGCTAACGCGGTAAAACAACTTCTACGTCGTCGCCGCTCTACGGCGTTTTTCTTGCTGAAACCACCTGGAAAAACTCTGTTAGCTTCGGGTTACCATGTAGCTAATGTTCTGCAGATCACCAACTGTGGAGAAGTGTCGGCCCAAGCTGGGTAATCAGCCCACTTGGCTAAGCGGCCCACCGGGACAGTGCCAGAATGCCAGATAGGCCAGTCCACCCCTGGCAGCGGCTCTACTCCGAGTCTCTCCCGAATGTCCAAGCTGTGCAAACAAGCCATCCTTTTCACTTATTTTTACTACTTCCTGTGAGTTGTAGAAGAAGTGGCTTTGTCTCCTTGCCTTCTCCACATCCACCTCTCCTCCGCCTTAACTCATCAAAGATTTTAGCTCATAGTTTTGGTATTTTTTAAAGAGCAAGTTCACTGAGAGACAGTTTCCCATGTAGGCTAAATGTGAAAACAGTCTTCTACCCCTATTTCCTGCAAGAACGTAGAAATGCTTGGGGCAGACAACGCCACACAGATCTACGTCACATTGAAAACGAACATTCATGGACTCACCCATCTTGGGTCATGGCACTGGAAGGCTGTGTTGTAGCATCCAGGAGAGAGAGGAGAAGCTAACTGCTCCGTACTTAAGAATAGACATCTTGTGCTGTCAGCTCCTGTCCTTTTGAACCTGCATGTGAAAGTGTGTGTGAATGGGTGAATGACTGATTGTGTTGTGAAGCACCTTGGGGGGGGCTGTAGAACCCTAAGAAGAACCATTTTCCATTACCAACAGCGATTCAAGGACACAGCTTAGCAAATGTAGCTGCAGTAATGCAAAAGGCCTTGCATTCCACTAATAAATGCATAACCGCCTTTCGTCACAGAGATCAAAGCTAAAGTCCTTTTTAAAATGATGGCGTTAGGGTCATCCTGGTCAAATTTCATAAAAAGCTAAACATAATTGCAAATTCTAGTCTGATCCAAACACACTTTCAGTCTGTTTTGGGTGAGTCCTTTCTACAAAATCAAGTTAAAGGCGCACTTGGTAGGTTTGCTTGGTTTTAGCACCCCCTAGTGTTCGTTATTAATTCTCTGTGGTCAGAGCAAAAGTGAACCGTATCTCCTCGCTGTTTTTTTAACACCTTAATCTAACTGCTGAAATGTCTCCTAAGCCTTTATTAGTTTCTAGAGGAGCGATTATTCACCAAATCAAACAAATCTGCTGCATTCACGATCTAAAAGCTGCAGGAAATGTGCTGGCGCCAACATGTCAGCTCCACCCCACCCCACAGCTCCCTCCGCTAGGAGGTAGCACCCGGCAACTCTGGAGTTGCAATTGCGGTATTCTGGCCACAGAGGGCAGTGGGGCATGAGTTGGCACATACTGGCTCAAGAAAATGATTTAAAAATATGAAAATACTGTAAAGTACACACACAGGCAAAAACATTATCATCCACAATTTGCCTTTTGGCAGTGGGTGAAAACGTGTGTGTTCTTCACAAGTCCTCCACTACCTGCACACACCCTCTTTTGTCTCGCCTGTCCCCCCACCTGCTGTCTCCCACACTGTCTCTCAGTCCCCACACACACCCCCACCCCCATGGCAGCCTGCCTGACTGCTGATTGGTGCTTCCAGGTGATCTCAGACCAGTTTCCATGCCTCCCGAATATAACTGGATGGCCGAGGCCAAGGAACCCAGCTTGGGCAAGAGAGGGAGCCGAGGTACACACACGCACAGGCATGCACATGCGTGTACGCACACACACATGCAGTCACGGGGGTCAGGCCAGTGCTTCGCTCCATACTCAGCTCAACACATCTCAGCTCATCCTTTGGTGATCCATGGTGGTGTGGTTGTGTGAGGATACATATCTCACTAGGTATGTATCTGACGGAGTCGAAAACAACATAAATGCGAGACAACTGCATTTATACACCTGTGCTGGAAACAGAAATGCGACCACTGAAACCAAAATGGTGTCATTTCTTTTGTATTTGAATGAGAATATTTTACCACACCATCAGAAAGTCTATGAATAATATTAAAGCACCATTATTAACGAATGAGGTATGCTTCCTTTCTCTCTCTCTTCCTCTGCTTTCAGTGTTTTTGCATCTATGAGTAGCAGAGAAACATGTTGAAAAGTTTTATCTAACAGGAACAGAGTGAAAGTTTCTGACGCACCAGATTTAGCGCTGGCGTCCTCCAAATCAACATAATCACTGCAAACAGATTCCAGCCGTACGTCCCAAACTGTGATCCGTATCAGAGCTCTCTGCTTCGAGCCACTTTCATCCCTTTCTGCTGTTTTTATCTGTAAGAGTCCATTCAGCCTCAGCTGCTTCTGCTCTGAGGTTCTCGTCTGACTCCACAACGCTATCTCCTCCCTCTGAGGACTTTCCTTTTACTCATCCTCTCTATCCTCTGATGTCCCTCTTTTCTCCCAGACTCAGACAACTCCCTGCTGCGTTACCTTAGCGATGACAAGATCCTGGTGATCGAGGAGGAACCCGAGGGCCCTGGCAGAGAAAGCCGGCGGGATTCCACCAGACGCTCTCGACGAAAGAGCCGCAACCCCAGCAGCCCCAGCTTTCCCATCAGCCCCTCCATGCTGTCGTCCACCCTGCGTCTTGACCAGCCGCCAGAGCCTCTGCCTGTATGTATACAGACTTTAAATGTTGATGAGTTTCAGCAGATCAGGTAGCTAAAACACACTGAGACTAGCCTTAGCTACGTTTGGCTGATTAAATCCCTGCTGATGCTACATTATCAAGACTGCAATGTAAAGAAATCTATGTCTGCTTCTAAGGTAGTTCTCTAGAGCTCTTTATCTATTTCTTAAGCCTACCTCTGCACTTAAAGCAATTAAAAGACAGACGTTGAGAGAAGACAGAAATTTACATATTAACAGCAGTGCATCTATATGCACATACAGAACTCTTCCTCCAGGAAGAAGCAAATAGGGAAATCATTCATTATCACTTCAGCCTTCTCTTGCTTTTTCTCATCGTCAGTTTGACCAGAATGACTTTTTTCTTATACATACTTTTTCCCGCCTCCGACAGAACTTCCAAAATGTTCCGGGGGAGGCGGGGGACATTGAGTCTGAATGAACTGAATGTTCTGTGCCTCCATTGTTGAGGCGGCCGACCGGACAGGATCGTCGGTGCCTGTCGTGGTGGCAACCCCCGAACCCGCTGGTGGACACCGGCGGTTAGGGATGCTGTCAAGCTGAAGAAAGAGTCCTATCAGGTCTTTTTGGCCTGTGGAAATCCAGAGGCAGCTGACGGGTGCCGGCAGTCCAAACAGAACGCAGCTCGGGTGGTCGCCAAGACAAAAACCCGGGCATGGGAGGAGTTCGGTGAGACCATGGAGCAAGACTTCCGTACGGCTTCGAGGAGATTCTGGTCCACCATCTGGCGCCTGAGGGGGGGAAACCAGTGCGCTACCAACACTATCTATAGTGGGGATGGTGTGCTGCAGACCTCTACTCAGGACATTGTGGATTGGTGGGCAGAATACTTCGAAGACCTCCTCAATCCCGCTGACACGTCTTCCAGTGAGGAAGCAGAGTCTGGGGACGTTGGGTTGGCCTCTCAAGTCTCTGGTGCTGAGGTCACTGAGGTGGTTAAAAAGCTCCTTCTGTGGCAAGGCTCAGGGGTGGATGAGATCCGCCCGGAGTTCCTTAAGGCTCTGGATGTTGTGGGGCTGTGATGGCTGACACGGCTCTGCAATATTGCGTGGACATCGGGGGCAGTCCCACTGGACTGGCAGACCGGGGTGGTGGTCCCCTTATTTAAAAAGGGGGACCGCAGGGTGTGTTCCAACTACAGGGGGATCACACTCCTGAGCCTTCCTGGTAAGGTCTATTCAGGGGTTCTGGAGAGGAGGGTCTGTCGGATTGTTGAACCTCAGATTCAGGAGGAGCAATGTGGTTTTCGTCCTGGCCGTGGAACACTGGAGCAGCTCTATACCCTTAGGGGGATCCTGGAGGGTGCGTGGGAATTTGCCCAACCAGTCTACATGTGTTTTGTGGATTTGGAGAAGGCGTTTGACCGTGTCCCTCGGGGGGGCCCTGTGGGGGGTACTCCGGGGGTATGGGATACCAGGCCCTCGGATACGGGCTTTTAGGTCCCTGTATGACCAGTGTCAGAGCTTGGCCCGCATTGCCGGCAGTAAGTCGGGCTCGTTCCCAGTGAGAGATGGACTCCGCCAAGGCTGCCCTTTGTCACCGATTCTGTTCATAACCTTTATGGACAGGATTTCTAGACACAGCCAAGGTGCGGAGGGCATCCGTTTTGGTGGCCTGAGGATCAGGTCTCTGCTTTTTGCAGATGATGTGGTCCTGTTGGCTTCATCAGAACGTGATCTTCAGCTTTCGCTGGAGCGGTTCACAGCCGAGTGGGAAGCAGCTGGGATGAGAATCAGCTCCTCTAAATCTGAGACCATGGTCTTGATTCGGAAAAGGGTAGAATGCCTTCTCCGGGTCAGGGATGAGGTCCTGCCCCAAGTGGAGGAGTTTAAGTATTTTGGGGTCTTGTTCACAAGTGAGGGAAAACCATCAACATACATATAAGGACAATGGGTTTCCATAGGCTCCAATAATAAGTTTTTCTACTAAAATGGGAGGTGGCCACCACCGCCATTTTGACCGTGTCACAGGTTCCATCAAGCCCAGACAATTCCATAAAAGGGAAGAGAGGTGGAGCTGAGGGTGGGACTGTAAGGCTGGGATCAACTGACGACACCCGGTCGAACTAGCTACAAGCTAACCTGAAGATAACCCAAAGCTAATGCGGAGGTGGGAGCTAAGCTAACGGAGGTAGCAGCCTAGCTACAACCGGAGTGAACTGTGCACAACACCAGAGCTTCTGAGTCAGAGATACGCCGGGCTGACCGCTGGGTGAAACTGGGTGGAACACAGAGGTCTCCCAAGAGCTCCACAAGCTGGCAGCCGCACAGCAGACAAGCGCTGCTGTGATCTGAGATGCGCAGAGCTGCAGCTGGGGAGTACCGGGAGGAAAGGTTTCCATCCCAGAGCTCCACAAGCCGTCAGCCCACGCAGCAGACAGAATCCATGATCAGACAGAGATGCGCCGAGCTGCGGGGAGGGGAGAACCGGGTGGAACACAGAGGTCTCCCGAGAGCTCCACAAGCCGATAGTGGGAACCCAGCTCCACCAACATGTTATATTTCAACCCATTTTCTAAAGTGCAGCATTATGTTAAATGCACTGGGTTTTATCCTATTACATTTAAATTTCATGGTTAAACAGTACATGTTAAAATCTAAGCTCAGCTCGGCAGTGACCTAAAATACATAAATATAATTTTACTTACCGAAAAAAATGAAGTGGAGACTCCTTGGACGCTCTATTAGTGCAATTAATGCCACAGCAAGTCATTTTGTCCAACAATTGCACAAATAATATCCTAAAAGAATACACAAACACTACAACTAATGGTCTAAGTTGAGAGACTGAAAATGGTGGAGCAGTTTCCAGGCCAGACCGAGGCTCTACTGAGGCCTTTCCCCGGAGCTAGCTCTGTGGTCACGTGGGTCTGATGCTCATTAATTATACATAATTTTAGGCTTTTAATATACTTAAACAGAAGAGTGAGAAAAAAATTCACCCCCTCAGAGTTGTCATGAGTGTAAACTAGATCATTTAAACCAAAAACATGTGTTGGTACCAGGCTGTAAACATGTTATTTCTGCTGTGAATTTGGTATTTTTAACATGGGAGTCAAAGAGGATTTGCTCGCTTCTGACACCAGCCCCCAGTGGATGAGGGTGGAACTGCAATTTTTGGTACTTCCAGGTTGGGACCAATTTTAGAGCTGCATTGTGGTGGCTTGGTTCATTCGGTCATCCCCAGCCCCTCCAGGTGTTCCTTCACGCTCTGTGTCCTTGTAGCTCCAGCCTTTTTGTCCCCATCTTGGTGTGTGCATGTGTGTGTGTGTGTCCTTCCCCAGCTCAGTGTATGTGTGTGTGTGTGTGTGTGTGAGTGTGTGTGTGTCCTTTCCCAGCTCGAGGTTTAGTTTTGTGTTTTATAGTTTTAGGTTTATCTGCCCTCCTCTGGTTCTGTTCCCCATTTAGAGAATTGTGCAGGGATTCCCAAAGTGTGGTGCGCGCACCCCCGCTAGGGAGTGCGCGAGGTGAAAAGTGTAATGGCTGCGGAGCTCAGAGAAGTCTGTCATATGTCACCATTAGCGTAGAAACTCATTTGTGGGTGGGCCAAAGAAAAAGTAAGTGGGCACAATAAATGTAATTGAAAACAAGTATATTTTTGCGCGTGTGTGTGTGTGTGTGTGTGTGTCCTCCACATGTGCCATAGCTTCATAATAACAATGCGCCGAGCTTCAGCACTCTGGCCTGCGCACGCCGATATGTTCCGTATTTGATCATTTTTAAGGATGATGGAGAAATCTGAAGGTGGTGAGTCATTCTGGCAGATTGTAATTAACACCTGTCTCATGCAGGTGTTCTGACATTGTAAACCTCACACACAGAACATTGTGGATGTAACTAAATAACAAGAAATGATTCCCATTCAGGCTATTAACAGCGCACTGAAGATCTGAAGTTCAGAGTGCGTCTGTCAGAGGTCAGACGCGTTCCGGCTGAACCACGGCTCACGGGTGCACAAGTGAGCACATCTGGGCTGGGCAGAAGGAATTTTACAACATTGGTTTAAATAGCGCCAATAACGAGACGCGGTGAATTGAGCGGCTGTGCCGCGCGCGCGTGTGCGCGCGCACACACACACACAGATTCAATAAGCGCACACGCTGCTTTAACTCCGGCGCGCTGTCAGACTGAAGGCAGAAATGAACGCTGCCTCCACCGTGATAACAACTTTTAAGAGGTTACTTTTCATTCAAGGTCAAATTAAGATATCAGCTTCTGGGATGAGTCGGGTCCGCTCCAGCCAGTGACTCCTCATGAACCTGACCACATCTTATGTTACTGCAGCATTTGTTATTCCAGTCCGCGTGGCAGCGGATCACAGATTCAGCCACACCATAAAACAGCAATAAGTCGGTCTGAGGTAAAAGTGAACATCATGGCTATATCTTGTCCCCTATAGACATTTGATTACGCACAAGTAGGTGATCAGCTCAGGTTTACGCAGAGCAGAAGGAAGGAGAGCGCTCTGGCCGCACAGGTTAAACGTTCCTACTTTAAGAAAACCGTTAAATTGCATTGTTTATGTGCTACCTGGGCACTCTAAATGTTTATTTAAAATTAAATCAAAGGAAATTGTAATGGTATCGAATGTTTATTAATTACTATTTAAAAAATGAAAGTGATGGGGAATTTTTTAACCCTCTCTGTTTAGCTTGACATCTGATATATATATATATATATATATATATATATATATATATATATATATATATATATAAATCTCCTGGATTTTTGGACTTTGGCTTCCTGCCCTCTGGATTTATGTTCCTTTGGGTTCATCCTAAAAACAAAAGGATTTTTCTTTATAGATCTACTCCTGCCTCGTGTCATTCTGGGTTCTGCAATTTGGGTTCTAACCATCCCTCCAAATCGTGACAATGGATGGACGTACTTTTGATATTATGAAGCACGGCAGTGAGGAAGAGTTCCCGTGGATGTGAAAAAAGCAGGAATCTTTGGAAAATCTGGCACCAAATTAACATTTTTTAATGTAACGTCCAGCAATGGTCAGTTTTTAGGTACAGTTTGACCATTCAACATCTGGTCAAAAAGGAGACACACAGCTGCATGTGTTACCTTTAAATTAGCCTGCCTTCATCCCATCAGCTGGAGCTCAGAGTCTCTGCAGCTCTAAACACAGATAACGAAATGCCAACAATAACGTTTTCTCCTCAAGGTCCAATCTTTCAGGTCTTCATGCCTCCATATAAGGAACACTCCAGCTGGGATCAGTTGCTAAGTCAAATAATGATTTCCTAAATCAATATGAACCTCTTCTACAACTTACAAGCTAGATAATCATTAAATGTTTGTTTATTGCTATTTATAATAATTATAATATAATGAAATGTTTCATTAATCTGTGCTTAATGAGTTAAGTGTGAAATGAATGATATGTTGTTTACATGGCAAGGTCATCACCATTTGCACTCACACAAGCTCAAGTAAGGTTAAGTTGAACTCATGACACATTAATAGTCTTTTACCCCAGTCAGAGCCTCCGTATCAAAGAAAGCGTATTTCTGAGGTTTTCTTGGTAACATTTCTCAAACCTGCCAACCTTTGGTTGGCTACGTAAATCATAACATGAGATCCTTAAAACTGGATCACTCTAGGTGATTCAGCAGTTCTAGAGGAAGCTTCAACCGGCCACCTGAAGCAAAACCCTCTTTAACCATCAAAGCTTTTGACACGTCGTCAAAATCTTTTTGCACCTGCGAAGCTGATACCGCAACAGTTCCTGCAGAACAAGCTGATATTGTTTAGACTCCTTAAGAGTCCCAGACGCGAGGTTCCATCCACCTGTCGTGACCCGAGACATCTCTGGACTGAAGCGTCGGTGCCACGGCACTCTACAGCCCTTCGGGGTGTGTGTGTGTGTGTGTGTGTGTGTGTGTGTCAGGTAGAGGAGACAAAAGAGAGTGAGAAAGACAAGTGTTACTTCATGGCTGCCAGCATCACAGATGAAGAGCAAGACCGTGACATTGAGACACACCCCCTTGTAGCTTCCATACTTTCTCTCTCTCTCTCTCTCTCTCTCTCTCTCTCTCTCTCTCTCTCTCTCTCACACACACACACACACACACACACACACACACACACACACACACACACACACACACTTGTATTTATATGCTTGTGTGGACCCTCCATTGACTTCCATTCATTGATTTATTTTTTCCATTTTTGTGACTGTATTATGCCTAACCCATACCCCAATCCTAACAATAACTAATGCTGTTCTAGTCCTAACCCTGACCTAAACAAAAGTTAATTCACAACATATCTCTAAAACCACATTTTAGGGTATTTTGTCATTGTGTGGTCTAGCCAAATGTCCCCACAATGTCAAAATGTCCGCACTAGTTTAAAAGTTAAAATTTGTCCACATAAACCTATAAATACAAGTACACACACACACACACACACACACACTTGTATTTATATGCTTGTGTGGACCCTCCATTGACTTCCATTCATTGATTTTTTTTCTTCCATTTTTGTGACTGTATTATGCCTAACCCATACCCCAATCCTAACAATAACTAATGCTGTTCTAGTCCTAACCCTGACCTAAACAAAAGTTAATTCACAACATATCTCTAAAACCACATTTTAGAGTATTTTGTCATTGTGTGGTCTAGCCAAATGTCCCCACAATGTCAAAATGTCTGCACTAGTTTAAAAGTTAAAATTTGTCCACATAAACCTATAAATACAAGTACACACACACACACCACCTACTATCCCCATCTCCACTGACACGCCTGAGTTTAACTAGGAGTTTGTCCTGAACACACACACACACACACACACCTGTATCCCTGTGAGTAGGTGTATGACTCAGCATCAGCTAGACCAATTACAAACGCAGACTGTGCACCGCACACCAACACACACAGATAAACACACACACACACACACACTCACACAGGGCGCTAACAGCTTAACTCTCACCAGCCCTCTAACCCTCTCACCATCGTGTTCCTCATGATGGGGATGACTCATTTCAATTCAGCAGCACACAAGGTGTTCTGGTTCTTTTAACAAGCATATGCTAACCTCCACGACCTCACTCTTGCTTTTGTTTTGTTTTTGATTCCTCACGATGATTCACTTTCCCATCAGCCAGCAGTCATGCTTTAGTGGACGTAGACATGTTTTATTATACAGTAGTATGATGTCATCACTGCAAACACAACAAGGCAAATATTATAGGGAAGGAAATTCTAGCTTTACAAAAAAAATAAATGAAATCAAGATGTTATGGAGGGATTAGCCGATTTTGGTTCCCTGGACATGCTGACTGAACTTCCTCACTTACTAATCAGAAATGATCCCAATCATCTCCTTTAGCACTGCTCCCTGAAGACTCCAGAGTCCCATTTGTTTATGTCAAAAAGGTTATTTTCTGTCCTCTGTTGGAAACAATAAACAGCACAAACAAAACTCCGTTAAGGGTTTACAAATGAATAAATTTGTGGTGGTAGAGAGTAGTTCTTGGAACACCAGGACTAAATTATAGTCATCAGGAAATCAAGCCTGTAATCAGCCCAAATCAGGCGGCTCGTAACGGAGCGACTTCTGCTGTGGGGTTGTGGGGAACAGAGCGCTCTGCGAAATGCAAATAAACAGAATGAATTTTCATTTTCTTTTTAAATATATGCACATTCGTTATGTGTTATGCAACCTGTTTAAACCAAGTTTGCAGAGTGGTCACTTTCTTTTTGACAGTGTTAATCTGCCATTTAAAGGAATGTTAGTTGTTTAAAAATGTATTTTTTTTAAATAAAAACCATTTAGAGCAATACTATGCAGCTTTTTCACATTTTAAAATAATTTTCTTGAGCCAGTATGTGCTAAAATGACCCTTTACACATGGTTAATGTGTCACATGGTCAGTCAGACCCCACCGCCCTCTATGGCCAGAATATCGCACTTGCAACTTCAGAGTGCCGGTCCTTGTTGGACTTAGTAGAGTGGAGCTGACATGCCAGCACTGTCTGCGTCCTGCATGTTTCAGATTTGTTTAATTTAGTGCTGAATCACTAATGAAGGCTGAGGAGACATTTCAGCTGTTAGATTAAAGACGTGGGTGACTGAAAAAACAATTTTTTTTATTATTATTGCTGATTATAATCAGTCACTCTAAGTTTTTCATGCAGGCTGAACTTGAAAATATTCTCCTACACCTATCTCCTGTGTTAGATTCTGATAGAAAACAGATGGTGAAATACTAGGATTTTAAAATCCTTGCATATCTATGTCACACAGTTGTAGCGTGGTTAACTACATACTAGGATTTAACACTGTTTGCTATCAGTTTGGTTAGATCCTGAGAAAAGATCAAACAAGTCAACAGTTGAAGCTTCTATCATAAATAAATATCTAGGATATTATATATGCGATAGAAGTTCATATGCCAACGAGCTTGGTCTATTTTTAATCCAAAGCTTAATTTTTAATTTTAAGATAATTAAATTTAATAGCAAAAGTGTATTTATTTAATCAGAAGTTTAAAGGAATCTTTACCTTTTCAGTAACCACAAATATTCTGTTTCATTTCAAAGAGTCAGAGTTTCTAAAAA
Organism: Nothobranchius furzeri; assembly: GCF_043380555.1. Lineage (NCBI taxonomy): Eukaryota > Metazoa > Chordata > Actinopteri > Cyprinodontiformes > Nothobranchiidae > Nothobranchius > Nothobranchius furzeri. The sequence goes on along the minus strand of NC_091741.1, from coordinate 27,187,056 downwards.
GTTAAGAATTTCTTTTAAAAATGACAATTTAGAAATGACCATTTTTAACAGACAATTTGATATTAAAACTTGTTTTAAAAAGCAAACCCGTGACTGAATGGAAGCTAAAATGAAAATGCGAGGTTTTGGGTGCGTGAATGAATATCAGAAGGTTTCTTTCAGCGAGAGAAACGTTCTGGGCGAAAAGTTGGTTTTGCAGCTAACTGAGTCGTTCCTTAGGAAGAACAGCATACAGACGCAATCTGTCAGTGTCTATCTCACCCAGTATCAGGAGACCCTCTTCTGGATCCGAGATGTCAGGTGGAGATGATGTCCTCTGGGCACGAGGTTGGTAGAAGGACCTTAGTGCGACCAAATCGGTCCTGAGATGTCTCCGAGGGTCACACGACTGGTGAAACTATTTGCGTCTCAAAATCAATAACTCTGAAGGAGTTTTCTGTCAGCTGGTTACAGGTGCGTTTATTCGAAGCAAGACTATCGGCGTGACAGAATGCTTAGTAGAGACTTGGACGGCCGTCCCTCGTCTCCTGGTATGGTTCCAGAACATAACTTTCTGCTGCGGGATTTGGTTTTAACAAAACCCTCAGAACACGCCCTCTCAGCGTCAGAAAGCTTGATGTTATGAGTAAAGACATGTGAGATGGTTTTAACTTTACCCTGGATACCCTCTGCGTGAGGTGGTTAAACGTGCAAGATGACCTTCTGGTTTACTGAACACACATTATGGATTATTATTGTAATTATATTATTACCCAAAGCATAATAAGTCATTTCAGTAATTAAAAAACATTTATACTGAAACAAGAATTATGATGATTGTAATAAACAGTAATAAAGTCAAGAGTTTATTAAAATTATTATGCATAATCTTGAAGTGTCCTTCGTCATGGATAAAGCAGATAAAGAAGGTGTTTCAGCAGATATCACGGCTCCTGGCGGGTAATCTGTGGGGCAAAGTTACAGTTCGACCCAGCTTGACCCAGCTGGGAAAATGTGACCTTTGTCACAAATTAGAGGCCATTCATGACGCTACACTGTGAATTCGCATTCATGGCTACGCCCATCTTGGCTTGCATCCGTGCACAGAAAGGCTTTTTTAAAGGCAAGGAGAGAGAGCAGAGAGTCTCTTGCTGACAATAACTTTGCAATATGGCTGAACAAGTTTTATTAGCCAATCAGAAGTGAGGTATGTGTGATGTGTTTATGTATTTATCAGACACTTTTGATAATGAAGCCAGCAGGTTGCCTTTGAGGCTAACAACAAAAACTAATCAGTCAGTCCTAGGTGGCAGGGAGGGGAAGTGAACAGTAGAGTGGGGGACAGGTGCAGGGATGGTGCTAGTTTTGAAGATGCTCTCTGAAGATCTGGGTCTTCAGAAGTTTCTTGAAAATCAACAAGGAAGCCCCTGTTCTAGTAGTGCTTGGTAGGTCATTCCACATCTGTGGAACGACACGTGAAAAGAGTCTGGATTGTCCTGAGCGTGGTTTTGTCACTGCTAGCCGACAATCCTTTGATGACTGGAGTGGCCAGGCCGTGACGTAAGCCTTTACAAGAGGATCCAGGTAGATGGAATCCATACCATCCAGGACTTTGTATGCAACCGTTAACCATTTGAATTTGGTGCGTGCAACTAACGGTAGCCAATGGAGCTCAGTGAACAGAGAGGTGTTTCTTTGGGCTGATTGAAGACCAGGCACGCCGCTGCATTCTGGACCATTTGAAGAGGTCTCACAGGACAGGCTAGAAGACCGGTTAGAAGGGCATTGTAGTAGTCGAGGCGGGAGATGACAGTAGATTACACCAGGAGCTGGGTGGCATTTAGTGTTAGGTACGGTCTGATCTTTTGTGTGTCATACAGCACGACGCGGCATGAACGAGCGACAGAGGCAACGGGATCTTAAAAGGTCAACTGGTCATCAGTCACAACACCCAGATTTCGAACTGTCTTTGAAGGAGCCAGAGATAGGGAATCATGTGTGCATATCATTAATACTAATGAGTAAAGCCTGAGTTATACTTCGTTGTGGGCTCTGCAAGGGAGAGACGTACACGGAGTGTCGGAAAGGCTTTCACATTCAAACTTCTGCGCAAGCAGTGGAGTGTAGCAAAGCAATTCTCCGCCAGGACAACAGAGGGCGTAGTGTTTTTCTGTGGTAATCTGCCACCATTACACTCGAGTATCTGGTCCCCGATAGTGTAGTTACTAATGTGTTTATATATTTCTGAGACTTGATAACAAGGACAAATTTGTCCTACATTCTCCTCCACCTCTTTATGCGCTCGCCACCTCATTCATGTTTCCCATCATTTCCATCCACGTTTGCTCTGTATTTTGTACTCCTTCACTCACGAGTGAATAAATGTTTTTATTTTCAGAAATTTTCCGTGATGTGTTCTTTAATCTGTTCTGGGTCTGCCGCTCAATATCTTTTTAATTTTTAACAGGGCAACAGCAGTGCTGATGATGAATTTACAGGAAGCGACATATTGACCAATCATGAGCTTGCGGTCTTCGTCACTTTTGACAGATGTTTAAAACTTTGGGCGTGTCTCCGTCACCCTCTGTGAGCCCTTCGGAAAGCCCTTACGCCAATGTATAATGGGGTTGCGTGTCTCTGCCCTGTATCTCTGCACCGCGTCTAATCTGTATATTAATATTTTTTCATTTTTTTCATTCATTTTCATTTTTATTTCGAGCCAGAAGTGTATATATTGATGCTAAAATCCAATTGGCAGATATTAACAACAGTAAATTGAATGGAGTATAGGGAGCCTAAATCACTTCCGCATCATGGGTCCGCAGAAGAACTAAAAAAATGAAAGCAAGTCAACGGGGCTAAAAACGTTATTTTCTAATCCGCTTTGCGTTGTACTGAAATTTAAATGAAAAGTAATGATGGGTGTTCCGACCATGCCAGTCACGTACTTTGAGCTTTATTAGCTTGTAAACGTTTGTAATTAGCATGACTACAAACTAGAAATTGGCATGTTGCACATGTGACATCACCACATAATCCCCTCTCCCCTAACGTAGCTGCTACTTACCAAATGACCGGATTTATGGTGGTTATTTCCTCCTGTGGAAAGTTTGCTGAACTTACAGCCATTTTCCTTCAGTTTTCTCCGTGTCTGGTTCGATTTTCACACAAAACCTAAAATATCGTTCCTCCCTGTTTGAAAATAAGCACATTCTTGGTATCAAAATGTGTCTTTAAAATTCACGGACATCATACGTGAAATCCATGGCACAAAACAAGCGGGATTAGAAAATAGCGTTTTTAGCCCCGTTGACTTGCGTTCATTTTTTCGTTCTTCCAGGGACCCGTGATGCAGACTTGACTAATGGGCTCCCTATGGAGCAGCAGTACAGGGCAGCTGATAAAAGGATTTTTTTTTTTATTGGATGTTCACTCATCTCTTAGAATTAGTGACAATGGGGGTAACAGCTTGAAAGTGGGTGTCAAATCTGTGAAATTACATATATTTTGCAACTTATGTTGAAAGATTTTTAGACATAACAAATTCTTCTTTTCTTTTTGACACAGTTTCAGATCATCAGTGCATACGCTTGTGTAATAAACATACTGTGTTCCAGCAGTGAAAGCTCTGAATTGTAAAATGACGATTAAAGGAGTTTGTTAATGAAGAAAAATGGTTTTATACCAAGTCTCCTTCCTTCTACAGCGAGGCGCAGACACGTTGCGAGCCGACACCACAGACAGGTGAGTTTTGACCCCATGCTTGTGAAAATCAGAATAATTATGTTTTTGTTGTTACATCAACGTCTACATTTGGTTTTGTAGGTACTCTGGCACGGGGAGCTCAGGAGCTGCTTCCATGAGGAAGGTACGAGAGTTATATTTTGTTTTGTGTAAATTGGTATGAGCTATTCCTGATACAGTATGAAATAATGGTTTCTCTCTAGTACATTTTGATTTTAGCTCAGTTTAACGAAGCAGGACAGCGTTCACTTGCATCAGCCATCTCCTAGCAACCTCATCCGCTGTGTTGCATGGAGATCGATTATGTATAAATAATAGCTTAACATGCAGCCAGCCAGGGCTAGGAGATATTTCTGAGATTAAAGCCATTCAGAGCTTTGATGAGCAAATCAAAAACATTTGAACAAGGTAAATTGGTTTCCATTTTTAGGTTGCTGTGACACACAAGTTGTCTTAGTCATTCACTTTTTCTCCAATGCTCAGTGACTAGTAGCTTTTACTGTGGCTCGTTTGTCACTGGCGGAAACCCACGTTTGTTTTTGATTACAAAAAATGGGTATGCTCCTGTTTCAGGAGGGAGAAGTTTGTGGCCGGAAAATGGCTTTAATTATTCTGATCACCACAATCATGTCGAGGTGTTAAAAGGAACCCAAATAGGTGGCAGAACCAAGTTGAACTAAAATGTAAAAATGACAACATGGTATCAACAAATAAATAACTCTAAAAAAATCCAATAAACATAAAACAAGAAAACATTAAGAACTAAAAATACCAGACACTAACATGACCTAAAGAACAGCAACAGAATAATTACATTATTGACTAGAACATGCCATCAGGTATCTGAAATAGTTCAGCAGGTTAGCAGTTTAAATACACATGAGGTGTAAATATAACTGGTAGAAGCTTTTAGGACAGAGACTAACGATTAAAAGTAATAATAAAGAAAATAAAACTAAGTAAGGAGGGATAACTCAGTGAATCACCCATCATCTTGTATCTTTGCTCCTTTCTACTGCTACCAACAAACTCTACAAGTGTTTACCCCACAATGAGCAGTTTTTTTTTCTTGTCAATTTAGTTGATTTTTTAATGCACAAATCCCAACTGTACAGCTTTCTTTTGTTTTTGTTCTACTTTTTCTTTTACTTTTGTAAAACGTTCTGCTGGTACTCAGAATTTCCCTACTAGGGTAATAATTGCTAAAGGGAGCCGAAGTCATGCCCATCTACTTCCGGACCACCGGTCCCTGGAAGAATGAAGAAAGGAATGCAAGTCAATGGGGCTAAAAACACTATTTTCCAATTCACTTTGCCTTATGCTCTGGATCGCAAATATGTTGTACTTCAATTTAAATGAAAAATAATGGTACTTTGAGATTTATCAGCTTGTAAAAGTTCGTAATGACTACAGATCAGATGCCGGTGCATCGCTCATGATGTCACCACAGAATCTCCTCTCCCCTAGCTTAGTTGCTAAAACCACATGGTAAGATTTATGGTGGTTATTTCCTCGTAGACGAAGGATACGAAGTTCGCTAAACTTACAGCCATTTTTCCTCTGTTTTTCTCCATTTCTGGTTCGATTACATCAATTTATTAATGCACATTTGTAGTACTGGACATATTTTCACACAAAACCTAAAATAACATTTCCCCCCATTCAAAAATAAGTGCTTTCTTGGTATCAAAATGCATCTTTTAAATTACAGACATCGTATGTGAACACATAACAAATGGAATTAGAAAATAGCATTTTAGCTGGTCTGGAAGTTTAGACTTAAGCCTGATTCATGCTTCTGGGTCTGCGTCAGTGCGGAGACACACAACGCCATTATCCGTCCTTGCGGGTCTACTGGAGAGCTCCGCAAGACGGACAGAGTCGAGCTCTCTTTTCTAAACATCCGTCCGTTGAGACGGAGAACCAAGCTTGTGATTGGTCAGGGCCATCGACATAATATACAGGGACATCTTCTTTCCATAGGCTCCAATATCACGTTTTTGATCCGAAATGGGAGGTGGCCACCACCGCCATTTTGACCGTGTCACAGGTTCCGTCAAGCCCAGACAATTCCATAAAAGGTAAGAGAGGAGGAGCTGAGGGTGGGGCTGTAAGGCTGGGATCAACTGACAACACCTGGTCGAACTAGCTACAAGCTAACCTGAAGCTAACCCAAAGCTAATGCGGAGGTGGGAGCTAAACTAACGGAGGTAGCAACCTAGCTACAACCGGAGTTAACTGTGCACAACACCAGAGCTTCTGAGTCAGAGATACGCCGGGCTGACCACTGGGTAAAACCGGGTGGAACACAAAGGTCTTGGAGACCTCCACAAGCCGGCAGCCGCACAGCAGACAAGCGCTGCTGCGATCTGAGATGCGCATAGCTGCCGCTGGGGAGAACCGGGTGGAAAGGTTTCCATCCCAAAGCTCCACAAGCCGTCAGCCCGTGCACAGAATCCGCGATCAGACAGATGTGCCGAGCTGCTGGGAGAACCAGCCGCCCGCCTGCGCAGCTAACAGAAGCCGCGATCAGACAGAGATGGACCGGGCTGCGGGGAGAAACAGCCGGCATTCCGGGTGGAAAACATCGGTCTCCCGAGAGCTCCGCAAGCCGATAGTGGAAACCCAGCTCCACCAACATGTTATATTTCAACCCATTTTCTAAAGTGCAGCATTATGTTAAATGCACTGGGTTTTACCCTATTACATTTAAATTTCATGGTTAAACAGTACATGTTAAAATCTAAGCTCAGCTCGGCAGTGACCTAAAATACATAAATATAATTTTACTTACCGAAAAAATGAAGTGGAGACTCCTTGGACGCTCTATTAGTGCAATTAATACCACAGCAAGTCATTTTGTCCAACAATTGCACAAAAATATCCAAACAAGAACGCACAAACACAGAGACTCAAAATCCCGGAACAGTTTCCAGGCCAGACCGAGGCTCTACTGAGGCCTTTCCACGGAGCTAGCTCTGTGGTCACGTGGGTCTGATGCTCATTAATTATACAGAATTTTAGGCTTTTAATACACTTAAACAGAAGAGTGAGAAAACATTCGCCCCCCTCAGAGTTGTCATGAGTGTAAACTAGATCATTTAAACCAAAAACATGTTTTGGTACCAGGCTGTAAACATGTTTATTTCTGCTGTGAAATTGGTATTTTTTAACATGGGAGTCAATGAGGATTTGCTCGTTTCTGATACCAGCCCCCAGTGGATGAGGGTGGAACTGCAATTTTTGGTACTTCCGGGTTTGACTCAATTTTAAAGCCACATTGTGGGGGCTTGGTCAGGACCGCTGTCGTCCACACTGCCGCCATTGCGCCCTCAAAAACATAAAGAGAGCCGAGGATAACTTGTGGCAGACACGGAACAGCTTGAAGAATACCTCGCGAAAAAACTCTTAAAAATATGAACGTTTAATTCCCCGTGACTGGAGGAGTGAAAAAATGTGCAGCAAGCATTTTATTTGTGGACAGAAATGACAGGAAACGTGGGTTTAGAGGTGGCGAGCGCATGAAGAGGTGGAGGAGGATGAGAGACAAATTTGTCTGTGTTAAAAAGTCTCTTATATACAAAAAACACAATATAAACACACTATCTTGGACCGATACATGACAGGATACCACAGAACAGCGCTACGCCCTCTGTTGTCCTGGCGGGGAATTGCTTTGCAACACTCCCCAGGAGACGGAGAAGTATGAGAGCAAAACATCTCCGTCCGTGCGTGCGTGTCTCTCCCTGTTGGAGCTGACGGAGAAGCATGTATCAGGCTTTAGGCTCCCAATTCTATTCTATTCTGTCACATGTCCTCTCTTAGCTAATGTTTTGTTTTGTTTTCTCTTCTAGTCTTTCCATTACACGTCTTTAAGAACAAAAACCAAAAGGAGAAGTAAAGGTAGGCATTATGCTGCGGTTTTATTCCTTCTCTAATTTATCACCATAACTTACAGTACTTGTGATATTGTCAGCATATGTAGATATTTTAACCTTGAATCAGTGTCTTCACTGCGGCGAGTCAGCCTGAGAGGATGACAAGACTTAAATTAATATCAAAAGAACATCAGGTGGTTTTTATATATTTGGAACCTCCTGATGTACTATTCTTGATAAAAATAGATAAAACACACACCAGACAGTGACTGCTGCGCTTTTGCTCCAGTTTTGTCCTCTGTTTGACTCACTGTAATTAATTGTTAGCTTTTTTGGGCAGCCTCAATTTGTCACTGTCTCCGGTGTAATGTGCTCTGAATTTTACAAGGAGTTGCATATGTACTAAAAATCCACTTTCACGACTGACACTTATTTTATTATTATAATTTTGTTTTTGCATGCTCTGACCTTCTTTAGGTTCCGTCACGAGTGCCAGTCGAAGGAGAATATCCTGTAAGGACCTGGGTCACGGTGACTGTGAGGGCTGGCTGTGGAAGAAAAAAGACGCTAAAGGCTATTTCACCCAAAAATGGAGGAAGTACTGGTTTATCCTCAAAGAATCCTGCCTCTACTGGTACACTAACCAAAATGTAAGATCTCAGTCACTTCCTTATTTAAACGTAAAGCAGTTGTATTTCAGTAATCAAAAATCAAAACAATTAAAATGCAAAAAGGGGAAAATTGGGAGGACATCACCAATGATCTTGTAATTTGTTTCTTCTGTACGTATGAATACAGCTTTTTAAAAACGTTTTACTGATGCCATAAAAACATATTTCAGGTTAATAGTTGTGAATTCAAACCTGTTTTAACACCAAACAACTGAATGATTAACATCAGATTTATGAATCCTTTTTTATATCGAACTGAAGGATTATGCCATGTTTGGCAATTCATCATATATGATCAAGAAATTATGTCAATTATTATGAAAGTGTCAAATCTTTAGGCAGGCAAATAATTTGTTTGATATGTGTTATATGGTTTCATTCCGTATACGTTTTTGTTAAAGCACATTTTCATCCCTGGAAGTTTAGACTTTCATTAATAAATTTTTCTCATTTAGAAAAGTGTGATTTTACAGAAAAGGAGTCTAGATTGTCTAATTTTTGTAAGAAATCCGTTCAAGCCCATGTTGCAAAAATGAGTAAGCCACACAAAATTCAAATTAACAGGAATTCAACCACAGGTGAGTCTAATGATTCATTTAAGAGGTGTCAAGCAGACAGGTGAGTCATTAAAGGGCATTACTTAACAAAGAAAAGCTCTTCCCATTTGATGCTGTCAGCAATGGCTCCACATGGAAGAGAAATGTCAGAACACCTGAGAAAGGAAATCAAGGTGAGGGCTACAAGAAGGTCAGCAAAGCTTTACATATCATTCAAAATACTGTAGCAGAAGTGCAACCATCTTACAGGAGATGTCCAGACCGTCTATGGAAGTTAACATCTGGACAGGAGCATCTTCTGATGAGAAGGGTTGAAGCAAATCACCATGCAAGTTCACTGCAGTTAGCTAAAGAAGTAGAAAGCCAAACTGGAGTGATCGTTTCCCGTGACACCATACGGTGCACACTGCAGAGGAATGGCATGCATGAGTATCGTCTACGAAGGAAAGCCCATGGACAAAAAAGCACACCTAGGATTTGCCAGGGCCAATGCTGAAAGAGATGAAGAATATGTTTTTGGTTTTTCCAATAGTAAATTTAAAAATGAATTTTTTAGTTTCATACTTTTTTAAATTCTTAAAACATTCTGGCCCTGTCTGGGCTCCATATATACGGGTACTAATCAACGTCATTGGTCTCCGTAGTATTATTTTATAGGGCTGGGCGATAAGTCCATATTTAACCATTATCGAAATTTCTGAACCGATATAATTTTTCTCATGTCAATAACTTCGATAATAAAAAATGAAAAGATTGTAGTAGGTTGGTGACATTCATGTCCCTTTAAGAAGCTGGACCACCTCATGTCACAGCGTTCAGCATAAATGAGTACACAAGTTCAGAGAGCCATGGCTCTCTGATGTCACACGGGCTTGCAGGCGGGCGTGTAGATCCTCGGAGAGAAAGTGGAAAAAGGATGGCCTACAGGTCTCGCGTGAGTTGTTCAGAGCATCTCTGGTTGCTTATCAGGATGCAGTGAAGGCCGCCAGAATGGCCTATTTTGCAGACATCATTGAGACAAACTCCAATAATCCTAAGATTCTCTACAAAACGCTAAACTCAGTTCTGGTGTATCAGGAGCCTAGCTCCATGTCTCCTACAGCTGCTGGAAACTCTGAAGCTTTTCACAAATTCTTTGTTGATAAAGTGTCGGGCATTAGAGCAGCTATTTCAGGTAACTCTGTTGACCCTGTTCCAGTTCCTCCATCACCACCCACCCTGAGCTCCCTCAATACAGTTTCATACTCTGAGCTCAGCTGAGTAAGCTAGTTGCGAGACAGAAGCCATCTGGCTCTCCACTTGACGTTCTGCCACCTCGTCTCTGGAAGGCTGCCTTTCCGTGTCTTGGCCCTTCACTTGGTCAGATTATCAATGGGAGCCTCAGCACAGGTGTGGTCCCAGCTGCTTTGAAAGCAGCAGTTAATCGGCCGACCCTGAAGAAACCTGGTGCTGATGTCTCTGTGATAGAAAATTACAGGCCTATCTCTACCCTGCCTTTTACATCTAAACTGCTTGAGAAAGTCGTTTATCAGCAGCTGGTCTCACATTTAGCTGACTCTGCTCTGTTTGAGGTTTTCCAATCAGGGTTCAGGTCTGGCCATAGCACAGAGTCTGCTCTACTGAGGGTCCTAAATGACATCTATCTCTCACTAGATCAGGGAACATCTGTGCTGCTTCTGTTATTAGACCTGACAGCAGCCTTCGACACAGTTGACCACGTGATTCTACTCGATCGCTTGGAACGATGGGTTGGGATCAAAGGGTCAGCTCTGGATTGGTTTAGATCGTATCTCCAAAACAGGACATTCTGTGTTAAACTGGGTGATGTTTTTTCTTCTTGGGAGGGGCTCCGCTGGGGGGTCCCGCAGGGGTCGATCCTTGGTCCTCTTTTGTTTGCCATTTATCTGCTACCTCTGGGGTCAATCTTTCGTAAACATGGCCTATCATTCCATCTCTATGCTGACGATTGCCAGATTTACTCTCCATTGTGTCAGGAGAAAGGTCACTCTATTCAGTCCTTTGTCTCCTGTGTTAATGAGGTGAAGTCTTGGCTAATGTCCAATTATCTACATCTGAATGAGGGAAAGACAGAGCTCATTGTTTTTCACCCCAACAGCAGGAATGTGGATTTTTATGCTGATCTTGGCCCTCTTTCTCCATACTCAAAACCAGTTGTTACCAGTTTGGGGGTGAAACTTGATGTAGGACTTAAATTTGACGCTCACATCAATTCTGTGATCCAGTCCAGTTTCTTTCACCTGAGACGCCTTGCTAAAATCAAGCCTATGCTGTCGAGAGCCCACCTGGAGCGGGTACTGCATGCCTTTGTTATTTCTCGGCTTGACTACTGCAACTCTCTATATGCAGGGTTGTGTCAGTCAACACTGCATCGCCTACAGGTTGTGCAGAACAGCGCTGCCAGGTTCCTGACTGGGACCAGGAAACGGGACCACATCAGTCCGGTTCTGGCCTCTCTGCACTGGCTTCCGATTTGCTATCGCTCACAATTCAAAATCCTCGTCTTTGTTTATCATTTCTTCCAGGGTGGTGGTCCCCCCTATCTAGCCACACTCCTGAAAAGACACTCCCCATCACACGCTCTGCGCTCCTCTGACCAAGGCCTGCTCGCTTTCCCTCGGTCTAGGTGTCGTACCCGTGGGGACCGGGCTTTCTCAGTCCTAGCACCGTCACTCTGGAACCAGTTGCCACCCTCAGTTAGGCTGTCCCCTTCTCTGCCAGTCTTTAAGAATCACCTAAAAACACACCTCCTCCGCTTGGCGTTTCCAGAACATGTTTGATTTTGGCCCTCTTTTATGTTGAATCCATTCCACAGTTTTCATTGGTACACTCAATCCATCCAATCAATCCAATTGTGTTTCACACATTTGTCCTTTACCAGAATGTTTCATCTATCTTGTAAATTCCATTTTGTATTTTGTAATTTGTATTTCTTTTATTGTTGATTTATTCAATATATTTACATACAACTGTACAATGTTCAGCGTTTTGGGCTTCCTGACAGGGTTGCGGAAGGCGCTTTATAAATAAAGCTTTGATTGATTGATTGACAAGTAATTAAAATTGCACCCACATTTAAATTTTCGCAGCAGCGAAACGCATCAGGTACAAATAAAAGACAGCAAGCATAAAAGGATACGAGCTGAAATAAATGTTCGCGTGTTAAGATTGTTTTTCAGGTGGCGACACCTTGAAGTTACTGTGGCCGTTCTCAGGACACAGCTGTCCGGAGCGCATCAACGATCAGAGCTCTGCGCCTCTCAGCTCTAAATAATCCCTGAAGAGTCCACATAGATAATGTAATGTAAGTAGAATCAGGATCTTTTTTTGGACTCTCCCTTTAGCTGCCTTTAGCTCACCTGTAATTCGAATCCTGCGTATAGCACAAGTTCGTCGCGTGAGTTACCGAATCCTAGCGGACAGTTGCCGGAATGGTCCTGTCAAAATAAAATAGTTCCCGGATCTTGTTCTGGTAATTTCCGGCTCGAATTAAGCCCTGGTCTTACTTGAACACAGAAATAATGCTTGCTTGCAATGATTTAGGTATGAACTGCCTCCTATCGCCAGGGAAAATACACACTGTCAATTTAAGCAAGTGTTCGATAAAACCCAGTCTTGTGAAAATTCTGGAAATTGTTCTTTTGTTCATTGGCTACGGATTAAATTTGTACTTTTTAAAGGGGATGTACTCTTTTATGCTGAGCACTGTAGGCAGTTTTTGTCTACCAAAAACTCTGGCCTGCTTTTCTTTGTAAATTAGTGATGTTGTAATGGCCATGAGGACACGGGTCGCTCTAAGAAAAGCAGGTCTAACACATCATTAGCTCAGACACACCACCTCGCATGTCCCAACCCGCTTCAGCGTTCTCAATATATAAATGTTGGTGCAGGTGATGCTAACGACAGAGCAACGCTACCCTGCACTGACGGTAATTCAAGCTAAGGCTAATGCTAGCCCAAGCTAGTGCTAAAGTCCTTTGTAGGGCAAGTGGAAAACAACAAAGAAGAATGTTGGCACGCATACATAATGTTCCAGGATGTACAGGCAATATGCAGAGTTTGAATGAATGCCAGACAGATCCGCAGCTTGTCTGTTGACAAGCATCGACATACTGATTACGTTTACATGCAGCCAATATCCGGGTTATGATCAGGTTAAGGTCGGTATTCGGGTTTCTGAGTTGATCAGAATAACCCGTTTACAAGCATAAATAGAAAGAGTTACCCCTAACTTGCATAACCCGATTTAAATGCGGAGGTTGGGGTAGCGTCAGGACGTATGGACTACGTCCAGACGCAATATGCGTCATTTCTGGTTCTTCTTCTTCCAGTATCCGTGAAAACAACAACACGTTTCCCAGTTCGGAAGAGATAGCGACCGCATTTGTTTGCGCTTTAGTTTCCTCGTCACTCCAAAAGTGTGGTGCTGTGCCGCGACTCGCCATGTTGCTCCCAACTTGTTGTTTACTTCCGGAGTTCTGGCGCATACAAGACGTCTCGCTACTCAAAAGACCAAGATTCCTTGCGAACAGAGCATGCGCAGAACACACGCTTTGATGGGGATATCCCGGTATGCGTTTACACGACCAAACATTCGGGTTAGAAAAGGGTAACCCCAGGTGTAGTAACTGGGTTTTAAAAAACCCGGTTATGATCATATCCGGGTTTTTTGCGGTGTTTACAAGGACCTGCGGAACCGGGTTATTGTGAATATTCGGGTTTTAAAAGGGTTACTGGCTGCATGTAAACACACTCATTGTATATACTGGACAATTCATTTCCATAGGCTCCAATAACACATTTTTGAGGCTAAATGGGAGGTGGGAGCCATTTTGACCGTGTCACAGGTTCCGTCAAGCCCAGACAATTCCACAAAAGGGAAGAGAGGTGGAGCTGAGGGTGTGGCTGTAAGGCTGGGATCAAACAGAGATGCGACGAGCTGCGGGGAGGGGAGAACGGGTGGAAAACATCGGTCTCCCGAGAGCTCCACAAGCCGATAGTGGGAACCCAGCTCCACCAACATGTTATATTTCAACCCATTTTCTAAAGTGCAGCATTATGTTAAATGCACTGGGTTTTACCCTATTACATTTAAATTTCATGGTTAAACAGTACATGTTAAAATCTAAGCTCAGCTCGGCAGTGACCTAAAATACATAAATATAATTTTACTTACCGAATAAAATGAAGTGGAGACTCCTTGGACGCTCTATTAGTGCAATTAATGCCACAGCAAGTCATTTTGTCCAACAGTTGCACAAATAATATCCAAAACAGAATACACAAACACAGAGACTCAAAATCCCGGAGCAGTTTCCAGACCAGACCGAGGCTCTACTGAGGCCTTTCCACGGAGCTAGCTCTGTGGTCACGTGGGTCTGATGCTCATTAATTATACAGAATTTTAGGCTTTTAATACACTTAAACAGAAGAGTGAGAAATAAATGCACCCCCCTCAGTGTTGTCATGAGTGTAAACTAGATCATTTAAACGAAAAACATGTTTTGGTACCAGGCTGTAAACATGTTTATTTCTGCTGTGAAATTGGTATTTTTAACATGGGAGTCAATGAGGATTTGCTCGCTTCTGACACCAGCGAGGGTGGAACTGCAATTTTTGGTACTTCTGGGTTGGCCTCAATTTTTGAGCCGCTTTTGGGCCATTCCCATCTGTACCGGGTCGGCCCGGGCCGGGTAGCATAGGTTGTTTACATATCTGGGTGGCCTGGTATTTTTCCGGGCCAACCAAGGCTCATTCTCGGCCCTCTTCTCGAGGGGGTCTGCTTCAGGCCGACCAGGGCCAACACACCCACTGCTGACAGCAAATTCACACCTTTCATTAGAGCAAGCCTCTGATTGGTGGGTAGAATCAGCCCACATGGGCTTAAGGCAAGGATGTGTGGAATCAACCGGGCCAGGCTGGGGCCGACTGGGGCTACCCGGCCCGGGCCGACCCGGTACAGATGGGAATGGCCCATTTGTGGGGGCTTGGTTACAAGGCTGATAATTTAATATTCACGTTCTGGCTGATTGGGTTGGGTAAATCAGTCTTTACATTGAAGGCCTTTATTATGGGGTACATTTAGCCATTTATCTCGGCTCTTCTGCGACGGACTGGCTCTCTGTCCAGGGTGTACCCCGCCTGATTGCCTTTTGACCGCCAGAGATAGGACCCAGCCCCCCCCCCCCCCCCCCCCGCGACCCTACGTGGACAAAGTGGGTTCATGGATGGATGGATGGATGGATCTTGGCTCTTGGGTCATTTTGAACTCCAACAAAGTTATGTGCCTTAGAGAATCTCAAAGATCAGTTTGCAATTGTAAAAAAATGCTCTAGCACCACTTTAATCATTGAAAAGCACGACTAGTTACCTTCAGAGTGGCCAATAGCCTTGCCTGGGACAAGATTACTATATTCAGGCTGGCAGTTTGTTACCATCCCAGCCTCTCTGCCTGCAGCTCTTTCGAGGTCTTTTCTTTTCGGAGACATCATTGTTACTCTGTTTTGTTTTTGTGTCACCAACATGCTCCACCCTGTAAAGATGTGATGTAATCTTATTTGGTAATCCTAGATTTAGAATACATTTGTACTGAAAAACTTTTCAAAATAAAAGCTTCTTCTTATTGTATTAATCTATCACAAAATAACAAAATCCTAACAGAAATACTACTGTTATTTAGTCCTCCATAAATTAAATATTTTTGTTTCAGAGAGCTTCAGCTCATCTGTGGAGCATGGAGCCTATCCATGCCAATGTAAACAACATATCTTGTTTTCATATGCTCCACTAAACCAATACTAACACCAATAAAATTGGTATATCAGCACGGCTGACATTTTGTTCTCTGTGTTGATGTACTGCTACTCTCCATCTGTTTCCGCCTGCAGGATGAGAAGGCTGAGGGCTTCATCAGCCTCCCCGAGTTCAGAATAGACCGAGCCATAGAGTGCAGACGGAAATTGTGAGTTCCCCTCACATGTCGCCAGAATTACTAATCAATTACATTTACTCTCACCCACACAACGTGAGTGCACACAAACCTATCATGCATGCACAAAAACGCTAATCAGTCTGTCTCCCTCTGTCTTCCTGCAGTGCCTTCAAAGCCTGTCATCCCAAAATCAAGAGCTTCTTCTTCGCCACAGATTGTCTTGAGGAAATGAACAGGTGTGTGTGTGTGTGTGTGTGTGTGTGTGTGTGTGTGTGTGTCTGAGACAACAATAGTTAGAAACTCAGGATGTCACCTGTCTTTCCATGAATATTTTAGATGAGAAACACAAGTTTACATGGCCCACCAACACAGCACGGTGCATGAATAAGGCATGATCCAGACCCTCTGTTGATAAATGTAAAGCTGGTAATGTGTGTGTGTGTGAATCTGTGTATGTGTGGGTCACGTGTGTGCATGTGTGAGAGGGAGATTGTGATATTTGCAGGAGTGCTATCTGATGAGCTCTAATTATCCACACCTCTCCCCAGCGACATGCAGGGATAATTGGGGGGTCGTAATTAACCAGCTGTATTTGATTCCTGCACAGCATTTGTTAGTTCTTGGTTAATAGATTATGTTTTGCTGCTCATGTGTCTTATTGTGTTTTATGTTTTTCAACCCTGTTGCCTTGCAGTGAGAAGGTCCTGGGTTCGATGACCGACCTGGGATCTTTCTGCATGGAGTTAGCATGTTTGCCCTGTGCATGCGTGGGTTCTCTCCGGGTTCTCCGGCTTCCTCCCACAGTCCAACAACATGACTGTTAGGTTGATTGGTCTGTCCAAATTGTCCTTAGGTGTGTGTGTGTGTGTGTGTGTGTGTGTGTGTGTGTGTGTGTGTGTGTGTGTGTGTGTGTACGCACGCATGATTGTCCTGTGTGTCCCTGTGTTGCCCTGCGATGGACTGGCTCTCTGTCCAGGGTGTACCCCGCCTACTTTCCCGTTGACTGCTGGAGATAGGCACCAGACCCCCCCCACCCCCCCACCCCCACCCTGCGTGGACAAAGCGGGTTCAGAAGATGGATGAATCAGCAAAGAATGTCTTGGCTACTAGTAGCTAACCTTGTCAGTGGCCTAGTAGAGGTCTGGGTTAAAAACCAGTTGAGTCACACCAAAGACTCGAAGAAATACCTATGATTTTAAAAATGGAACCCAATGCCTCCCCACTTGACACTCAGCTTTGAGGGGTTGAATTGGTGGTTTAGACCACCAAATAATTTCTGAGCACCACTCCCCACAGCGATGAGATGGGTCAGATGTGGACATGTAATTTCATGTTTGCATTAGGAACCCCACAACACAGCAAAACTCCTTCAGGCTTGTGTTATTTGTGGAGATAAAACATCAACGTTGCAGAGCAAACAGAGACAGAAGTAGAGTTGTGTTGCTGTTAGCCAATCGGAGGTGAGATTTCAAAATATTAGGAAATAGCTTGCCAAATCATGCCATCTTCTGCCACGTTCTCCTCCAGCTAACTTCTACGTCCTCATACTGGAGCATCTGAGCTTTTTTCCTCAGAGTATGACTTGTAAGGCAATAATTCCTATTAGAGACCCCTGCAAATGTATTAAATAGACCCATAAGGGTTCTTGGTTCCTACTTGTCATCATCGACTTATTGTTATGGAAATTATTGACTCATGAGGTCACTTTATTTTGCATCTCACTTATAAACAATGACCTTCTGGAGAGTTCTGGGTGTGTCCTGGGATCTCCACCCAGTTGTATACCCTGGAAGACCCTCCAAAGTAAGCTGACCAATAGGGTAATCCCAATTCAATGCCTGAACAACATCAACTGACTATTTTAGCGGAAGTGGATTTTCAAGCCTTACTGACCACCAAAAAGCATGTTACCCTACGAGCCACATTTATACACTCATGCACTCCTGAGTGTCAGACTGGTGATTGGGGATGGGATGGGCCATGGGATGGGGAAACCCGTATCAAAGCATCAAAACACCAGATGACTGCTACTCCCGCTGAGCCACATCCATCCCATGTGGAGGAGAAGCTTCATGAACCAACTGTCCAAACAAGGGATGGCTGGATGATGAACAAGCTGTTCAATCAGGAATGTTGACTTGTGGCTTAACTCATTTGTCACTAGAGAATGAAGCCTTCATTACTGGAAGATACCCTAAATTCATCTGTACAGTGCTATCCTGTCATCCCTTGTAAACAACACACCAAGATACCTAAATCCCTTTACTCCAAGCAAAGACTCTCTCCAAACCCAGTGAGGCCATTCCACCTTTCTCTAACCAAGTCCAAAGAGCTCGGATTTGAAGGAGGTCATCATGACCAGTTCTCACTCAGTTGAAAACTACTTCAGTGTTTGGTCAAAGCTGTGACCTAAAAATCACAATAGAACATCATCTGCAAAACATAACATCATGAGATCATCATTGGGAGACAGACCACTTCAATTCTAATGGTTCAACCTGTGTTTTCTGCAGGTGGATGAATCGATTGGGGTTAGCTGCCATTGGCTACACACCTGATGATAAAGTACCACGACCTGATGAAGGTGTGACATGCTGATTTCTCTAAAAGCTTCTCTCAAGTCTTTCTGTTGATGAATTCTTGTGAGCAGTTCTCTTCTTCAAATCAGACTACTGGAGTGAAAGTGACCAAGATGAGGTTGATGGATCGATGACACTCAAACAGGAGGGACCTTCATCCCTCTGCGACACCTACCATCGCACACCATCTGTAAGTAAGGCTCAGTCGAGCACGTTCACTCTGCAGTTTTATTCTGATAGACTAGTTTTCAGAGCTGCATAGACCCAAACTCACAGCATTAGTGAACCATCAGAGTGGGAGATTATCTGGTTCTGTTTGCAGCCAACACCATCATTTTTGATGGGATGCTGCCAGAGCCTTTACTCTGTCTGACCTGCAGGTGGCAACAGTTCACTCTGCTCATTACATTTCTTCTCTGTGGCTGTTCAGATGACTACCCTCTTGTCTGACAGCCCCGCTACCATGAAAACCCAAACGAAACCATTCTGCAGTTATGGAGTTATGCATCTGCCATTCCATGGCTTTTTTTTTTGCTCTCATCTTTTGATGTATTTCTGCCCTTTACAACTCCCTGTTCTCTTCTGTCCTCTCCATCCTGGCACACCTTGCTTGTTTGCCACTTTTTCTGTCTGTCTGTCCTCGCATGTCACCTGCCTGGATACTTTTTTCTGTCCCTGCTCACCCTGATCCATACCGATCAATACCACCTACTCAGATTCACCTCCTCCACAGTTATGACCAGTTGCCCCGCTCTGTCAGCTCCATGAGCCTCATGCGCTCCATTCCTTCTCCACTCCCAATGAGTGCCTCCACTTCCCCCATCCCTCCACAGATGGTCTCTTCCACCTCCCCTCTCCCTCTCCAGGTGAATTCATCCAGCCCTTTCCCGGAGTCCAAGCACGGTCGACATTTCTCCAGCGAGTCCACACACTCCCACTCCTCGGCAGAAGACCAGCGTGGGGATGGCATGGGCATGGGCACAGGCAGCACCAGTACCCATTCATCTGGGTGCCGCTCTTCCCATCGTGAGCGTCGCTCCTGGCAGGACCTCATCGAGACCCCTCTGACCAGTGCGGGGCTGCACTTCCTCCAGACGGCACCAGGGGACAGCGAATACGGTGGCCTGATGAGTGGCATGGGCGGAGAGATGGGGTTTTACGGAGGGCTTGGCAGACATGGAATGTCCCCAGAGAGACGTAGACAAGCCACGTTGCCTGTACGGAGACACCACGCAGCAGAGAGAGATCGGGAATGGGACGGGCCCTTCCCTCTGGAACGGGGGCCATACACACACAGCCACACACACCGACGCTCCCACAAGCAGCGCAGTCAGAGTCTACCGAGGAATAGGGACCCAATGTCAGGAAAACTTATTCACACGTCCGCTCATGTGGAAGAGAGAAGTGAGGACGAGGAGGCAGAGGGACTAGCTGGCGATATGTTTGAGGGAGAGGACGGTAAGAACATCACATTGTTTGGATTTTTACTATAATAATTAAATTTAGCTGAAAGCATAAAATTTGAGTTAAAACCTGAGTTCAGTTAGCTCACCAAAAATAAGTTTTACATTAAAGATGTAACGTCACGAAATGGCCTGGTTTTGAGATCCCACAGGTGAAATGCACAGCCAGGTCAACTTACCCTGGCTATGACACATCCTACAATCCTTTCCCCTCACAGGAGACTCAAAGTCTGCATGTAGTCCCTTTAATCAGAGCCTACTTCCTCACACCTGCTGGACTGCAGAGATAATAAATGATAAACAATAAACATTTTCTCCTCCATGGTCCATCACAGAGGAGCTCTTTAAAATAAACTCCTTAAATCCCAGAAAGAAGAAGAAAGAAGATTTTATAATTAAAGATAATCATTAAATATTGCCATTTATAATTATAAATAATGAAATGTTTCATTAACCTGTGCTCAATGATTATTTTAGTATGTTTACTTGACGAGGTCATAACATTTGCACTCACAAGTAAGGTTAACGCATGACACATAAGTTAACCTTTTGCCTAGATTCAGAGTCTCCATCACAGAGGGCGTGTTCTGAGATTCTTGGTAACATCTCTCAAACTTGTCAACCCCTGATTGGCTGGCCAAACCATAATATCATTTCTCTAAAAATAGATGGCTTTGAGTAATTTGTCAGTTCTAAAGCAAGCTTCAGACCGGCCATCTTTAGCATCTCTTTAACCAGAAGGATTTTGACACGTTGTCAAAACCATAAACCTTTTTTGCACCTGCGAAGCTGAACCAACAAGATAGTTTCATGCAGAACAAAGCTGACTCAAAACGCCTTCAGAGTTATTTTTAAGACGCTTGGTTTCATCTATCGTTGTGGCCCTGGAGACATCCAAGGACTGATTTGGGCGCATCAAGGTTTTTCTACAAGCCAGGTGCAGTGGGGTCATCGGCCCTGGAACATCTTGGATCCAACGGGGGTGTAAAGGGTTAATTTACATCTATTTAATGAGCCATAAGATATGAGATTCCATAGTAAATATAAAATCAATCTCGTGGATCTTTGGGTACTTTTAACCAGAAGATTGGAACTTTTTATTGCAGGGATTATGTAACATTTCGTATTAACTGAGAGACAAAAGAAAGAGAGTCAAGTTTTAAAAGTTTGAAGATTCATCACTAAACAAATTAAAACTAGACTAACTTAAACACTAAATGTGTGGTGTAACTAAGTGAATGAGACGGAGAATGGTGTAGTGTGGAATGTTGTTCAGAACCAGCAAATCCGGAGAAACGATTAGTTCTGATGGGAAGTGAAGGTGATGTCTTTGCACTAAGCTTTGGTTAGGAGATTCATAACACACATTGAGACGTCATTCTGTCGGCCTACATACCCTTTCGGAAGTCTCCGTTAGATCAGGAATGTCGAGGTCCAGCTTGACCCCCTCTGGCAAGAGCATCTGGCAGCAGACATCAGCTGGCGTCTTTGCCGTGACAGGAAATGACGTATCCGGAAAAACAAGTGTCATTACCTTCGCCGGAAGTCATTACCTTTGCCGGAAGTAGTTTTTTTTCGGAAGTCATTACCTTTGCCGGAAGTAGTTTTTTTCGGAAGTCATTACCTTTGCCGGAAGTAGTTTTTTTTCTTAGTAGTTTTTATTGACAAAGCACAAAAGTAGTTTGGATTTGTCAAAACCATACCGTGTAGTTTTTCTCTTCGATTTGTGCACATTTAAGAGAAAAATTACACGGTGGGTCATTACCTTAACCAGAAGTCATTACTTTCACTGGAAGTAGTTTTTTAAAAAACAAAACTTACCGGAAAAAGCTTTTTATTTCGGATTTTTTTTTTCTCTTCAGATCTGGACTGGCAAACTTAAGTAACGTTGTTACCTGCGTTGCATGAAAATTGAATATTAAATCCCTTTGTTCTTCAGACAGGGAATTTTTATGACAGCAGCACATACATACATACATATACATATATATACACACACACACACATATATGTATATATACACACACACAATAAAAGGCTGTAAAGTGAATTAAAAAAACATAAGGATAAAATGAGAACACGTTAAACTAAGACTTTTCAAAATGTGCAAACAAAATAGTACTTGCTAAATATTTAGTTTTATTGTTAAGCCCAAGATGAACTTTTGACCTACACCAGTTGCTAAAGTACAGGACTCCCAGAAGCAGTGAAAAACATTTCAGCCACACTCCTCTCTCACCAGTTACAAAAATTAGTTATTAAATATCCGTAACACTGTCCTATTGTGTATCACAGCAGCTCATTGCAACAGAATTTAACTACTACAGCTGATAACTATTTAGCTAGTTGGTATTTATTTAGGGAGCTCCAGACCGTCCTCTCCCGGCCACCTCCACCAGCTCCACCAGCAGGACCCCAAGGCGTTCCCGGACCAGATTGGAGATGTAACCTCTCCAACGTGTCCTGGGTCGACCCGGGGGCCTCCTGCCGGCAGGTCATGCCCGAAACACCTCCCCAGGGAGGCGTCCAGGAGGCATTCTGACCAGATGCCCAAACCACCTCAACTGGCTCCTTTCGATCCGGAGGAGCAGCGGTTCTACTCCGAGTCCCTCCCGGATGTCCGAGCTCCTCACCCTATCTCTAAGGCTGAGCCCGGCCACCCTACGGAGGAAACTCATTTTGGCCGCTTGTATCCGCGATCTCGTTCTTTCGGTCATTACCCAAAGCTCATGACCATAGGTGAGGATTGGGACGTAGATCGAATGGTAAATCGAGTGCCTCACTTTCTGGCTCAGCTCCCTCTTCACCACGACAGATCGGCTCAGCGTCCGCATCACTGCAGTCGCCGAACCAATCCGCCTGTCGATCTCCCGATCCCTCCTACCCTCACTCGTGAACAAGACCCCGAGATACTTAAACTCCACTTGAGGTAGGACCTCTCCCCCGACCCGGAGTTGGCAAGCCACCCTTTTCCGGTCGAGAACCATGGTCTCAGATTTGGAGGTGCTGATCCTCATCCCAGCCGCTTCACACTCAGCTGCGAACCTACCCAGCAAGAGCTGAAGGTCAGAGCTGGGTGAAGCTAGGAGGACCACATCATCCGCAAAAAGCAGAGACGAGATTCTCCTGCCACCAAACTCTGTTAAGGATTACTTTATACACTGTCAAATGTTTTCGAAAAGTAACTTTTATACCAATCACTGCTGAAGCCTGCGTTGTACCTCTGGAACAAGGACATCAAACACCAAATCCAGAAACTGGAACTCTCCCTTCTTTATTAGTTTATCTATTCCTGAGCATGAACCAATCCGCTCTGTCAGCTCGTCAACCTATAAAACACGTTAACATAAAAATGAACAAAACATTCCTCTCAGCATTAGACAACGGACCCAGGTGACCCACTGACCACGCATCCACATAAATAAATGTGATGCAGCTTATTGTAAGTCAGTATACATTTACCTGTGCACCAGCAAAGTGGAACATCAGTGGCTTTAGTCTTTGCTTTAATTTAAGCGAGACACCTGGATTGTGCCACAGATACATCCGGCCAGACTTCACTCCACCGCTGCAGAGATCCTTATACAGAGTCTGAGTAGAGACAAGAGTTAAAAATTAGCAACATTACCACAGAAAACAAGGGATTGCATTATCCTATGTCCAATTTTAGAGTCTTAATTTATTATAATTAAACATTACCTTGATTTCACCATCTGAAATCACTGCCTGGGTTCCACTTTTCAAAGCCTCGATTGTCCTGTAATTTAAATAAAAATACATCTTATTAGCAAATGAAGAATACAAGCACATGTAAGGAGTTTTGTCAGTGTCACTTGAAGAAGTCCGATATTCATTTTAGATCTATATTTAAGGCCTGTAACTCCTGAATGATTTGCAGCTACATGTGCTTAAATCCGGTAATATTAACATAAACCAAACCCGATCAAAGCAGTCAGTCGACAAAAATATCTATTTTTTATAAGGTTAGGATTATTCTGAAACAGAATCAGAGGGAGGGCGGCATTAATTAGAGAAGCGGCTACTATTTCAAAGTTATTGTACCTGTTGCAGGACACCTGATTTGTGCAACCACAGTAGAATGACCCAGCACAATACCACACACAATAACTGAAAAATATTTAGAGATATTAAAAGCTATGCTTGTCCAGAAAATACATTTAATTTCTGGGTGCACAGGACCAGTTCCAGTGTGGGCCAGATGCTGAAAAATAAATTCATAAATCTGTCTTTTTTGAAGTTTCACAAATCACAAACTATGTTTTATGCATTCAGCTACGAGCCCAGAATAATCTAAAACAGGTTTGAAGAGTGTATGTGTTGTAGGTTTTGAGCTAGAGCAGAATAAAAATGGTCAGAGTAGAGAAAAATTGGGTGTATTAGCCCTTTAGCCATTTCCCGAATCGGAAGCTAACTTTAGCCTCGTATGAAAACTAGTGATTGAAACCACTTACAAATCTCTGAAAATCTACGCTTTTTAATTAAAAAAGGGTATTAATAACGTTTCAGTCAAGTCAGTATTAGAAATCGTGGTCTTTATATCATATCTAAATTATATATAAAGTTAATATTATTACTTTAACTGTTTTAACAAACAGGGAGACCAGAAAAATCAAATAGCTAAGTTAAAGCTAAGCTACAATTGCTGATAGCTTTATTGATGTAGCTTTTGTGTTAGCTAGCTTGTGATCTCCCTGCATTCGTTTTAAGACTGCGTGTTAATATTGATACAATTAGCTATGAAACACGGTGCCTTTGCAATAATTCTCTGGTAAAGCTTTAAACGCTATAGTGCCTACATTTAAGAACTAAGAACGGTTGCAACAATTAGTTAATTTCATCCTTATCCTTACCTTTACTCAATTGAAATCCGCCGAGTATGGTTGAAACAAAAACAACGTAGCGGCCGCCAAAAAAAGACCAACTTCCTGCCGAGGTCTTTCGCTCGTCGATTTTCCGGTAAAAGTAATGACACGCCATCTTGCTCTCGACACACCAGCTGATGTCTGCAGCCAGGTCCTACTCCCCTCTGGAACCGAAGCCGGTAGGAAAAGCAGCGGTTGCCGACCAGACCAGTCTGTGAGATACTTCTGGGTCACAACAGTTTGTTGGCATCTAGCAAGACCCAAAACGGGGTCATAATGGTTCAGCTTTTATTCTGAATGGAACCGTTGCAGCAGGTGGAACAGCAACAGATTTTATCCAGCTTGTCGTTGGTTCTTTTGGCTGAAGAGGAAAGTTACGGATTGGCCACTCCGACAATTTCTCTAGAACGCTTTGAACTGGCGTTAAAGATGACGTGGCATAGTTTTATACTTCGGATGTTTTGGTTTATGGTCGAATGAAAAAATGACAGATTTATCAAGCACCACCAAAACCACGCCTCCGTCAGATCTGGCAGATTCTGATTGGATCAGTAAAAGCAAATGTGTCATGTGGCTTCACCTTACGTGTGATCCGTCTCTAGTGGAAACATTTAAAGTTATATTACTTATTATATTCTGTAGGATTATAATAAAGTAATTAATATTTCATTTCACAAATTGGTTCACATTTTATTATTGACTAACACTTTGTTTGATTAGCTTATTAAAAATAGAGTTCTTTGATTTATTAAAAATAAAGAGTCTTTTTCTTCATGCTTCTCTTGGGCTGGAAAGGAAAACAGTTTAGAAGCAAATGCATGAGACCCTGAACAATATCTCATGCAGATTAGTTCTTGCTGAGGAGAGGGGGGGAAATGACTTTTAGGTGGAAAACAGTCATTTCATTCTGTTACAGAAGTCTTCCAGATCGGGTGAGGTGGACACAGTGAGATAGCGTCTACATGTGGTTTTGATAATAACAACTTTTTAGCTATTTGCAAACCAAATTGTTTCCATCCAGAACTCAGTTCTGAGAACAGAGATTCTGGATACGTTATATTCACACATAGGTTCCAGACTATCCTTTAGTTCGCATCCACTCACAGTAAATAGTAGTTTAAGCAATTTGTCAGGTCTTAATGGTTTGTAAAGTAAATTCTTATTTTGTTTATAAACCTGACTGTTTCTTGAATCAAAGCGAAGTTTGTACGATCCCTTAATGAATAAAAGAATCTTAGAATCTTCTGACTAAAACAATAAGACCAAGCAGGTGATATTCTAGTTAAATAGAGTATCGCCACTTATTGGTCACTAGTTGTGGTAACAATATAAATAGCTTTTCAAGCAATTTACGTAACCCAGTTTACCCTCTATTATCATTACAAAGATGAATCATTTTTTAAATGTATGGTATTCATACAGAAACAGACTCATGCATGCAAATGTAGAGTTGATAGTTTGATACTCCCTTGGTATTACGACTTACTGCAGGACAACGGAAGCAGCAGGGACACTACGTGTGTGCGGCTAGTGCTGCTGCAACAATTCATCAGTAGCCACAACTCATTTTAAGTGCAAGCATATGTTTCTGACTATAGCCGTGGTAATGAAGTCAATAGAGGGTAAATTGGATTAAACAAACTGCTTAAGAGCTGCTTATTTCTATTCTCATGACTTTGTGACCGATAGCTGTAATACTCTATTATTAGAGAGTATCACCTTGCTTGGTCTTAGGATGAATAATTAGAAGGTTCTAGGATTCTTTTAATTATTAAGGGATCGTCACACTTTGCTTTGATTCAAGAACCAGTCAGTGTTTGCAAACAAATAAGAATTTATTTTACAAACAATTTTAAGCCTTGACAAATGGTTTAAACTATTATTTACTGTGAGTGGATGCAAACTAAGAGATGGGTGTCTGGAACTAGGTGGGAATGTAGTATTTCAGAGTCAAAGTCCCCGCATCTCAGAGAGAGGTGAGTTCTGGATAATAAAAGAATTTGGTTTGCATCTGAGCTGTAAGCTGTTCTTATCAAACTGCACACAGATGCTATCTCACTGTGTTCTACGTACCCAAGTGGAGACGCCCTTGCGGATCCGAGATGTCAGGGGGTTGGAGACCCCGGGTACAGAAGTCTAACTCCTAGTACGACCAGGTCGGTCCAGGATCGCTCCGGGCAACACAGGTGGACTGGATGAAACCAAGCGTCTCAAAACCACTCTGAAGGAGTGTTGCACAATCAGCTTTGTTCTGCAGGAAACATCTTTGCAGGTGCAAAAGCTTAAGGTATTGACAGTGTGTCAAAATGCTTTGGTAGCTTAGCTAAAGATGGCCAGTCTCAAAGCTCTGCTCTCCAACCCTCGTTCTGTTGGAGGTTCGAACTTGTCTCTCGGGTGGAAGCAGAGCGGCTGGTTTTATAGCCCGCTGTTTTCCTATTACCAACGTTATCAAGAATACTCAGAACACACACTCTGTGATGCAGAGCCGCTGAGTCTGCGAAACAAGGTTAGTTTATGTGTAATGCTTCTTAATTTAGCCTTACTTCTTGTCTGCTGTGAGTGACCTAATCCAGTAAACATACTTAGCATCATTGAACAGGTTCATGAAACATTTAATCATTTATAATTATACATGGCAATATTTAGTGATTATTAATTGTTAGATCTTCTTTTCTTCAAGGATTATTCTGAAATATAAAATGATGACTTATATTATGAAATATTCTTTTCTTCTGGGAATAAAAGTTTATTTTAGGAGTTCTCTTGTGAGGAACCTTGGGGAAAGGAACGCTACCGTTCATCTTTATTATCTGATGAAGCTTCGGTTCAGCTGATGAAGTCGTCTGATTAAAGAGCCCGCGTGCAGACGTTCCATCTCCTGTCAGGGTAAAATGCAGCAGAACGTGTGTAGCCAGGGTTATTTGCTCTGGCCGTGCATATGAACTGTGGGATCTCAAAATCAGTCCATTTGATGTCGTTACACAGTCATATTTTACATGAAATATTAACAGCTGTTTCCCTCCACACCACTAGTCTGTGCTGCGTACAACAGTCCAGTTCAGCTCCACTGTTTTTAAAAAGGGGAACATGTGGGAGTTTAAAGCTAACTACATAGAGTGTTTTTGTTTGTTTGTTATGTCAGCATACACAAAAAAATGGTAATGACTCAGTCAGTTTCACAGATATCGAGCTAACGTTTGGTGTGGAAAACACCCAAAACAGGGCTGGAGGGCCACTCCCCAGCATGCTTTAGCGGTTTCCCTGCTCCAAAACACCTGATTCAACGGCCCAGTCCCAATACCCACACTGCAGCCTCCTCTGAAGTGCACTTGGTGGAAGTGTGTGTAAGGCTTTGAGTACTTTGTGTAAACAAGTGTGCAATAATTGCAGAAATGGGACAGTGAGCATCAACCGCAACTTCCCTAAATGGGGATGCTGGTCGATGTTTGTGCTAATGTAGTACTGGAAATTATATTAAAACCAACTGATATGAAAACAAGTGATTACATTACTGGCATGTTGGTTCCAAAAAGACGCACCAGTACCATTATCAGTTAAAAGCATTTTTCAGCAAAGTAATGCTTCTTTCCAGCAGACCAACATTTGAGTAATCATAAATGCACAAAATAATAAAATATTCAATATATAGAAATATTTTCTGTCATTTATCTGCCTTCTTCTCAAAATTCCCATGCAGTAATTGATTGTGGATAATAGATTGGTACAGGCTTTGGTGAAGTGCAAATAAAAGGGTCCAAAATGGGGGAGGGGCATGGTCCACACTTGCGAATCGGGACGCCCTACGCACTCGCACCCCTAGATGGGAACGTGCAATTGGTAGGCCCAAGCGTGGATCGAACTTACTGACCATAATTATGCACAAAACCACAGTTTTATTTAAAGAAAGTAGAAAAACGTAGGCTAATTTAAGCCATATCATGTTCTGACTGCGGGTTTTACTCCCTTGTCTGTTTCAGACTTGCAGGACTTTAGAGTAGATAGCCGAGAGAGGAGGGTGTCTGAGGGGCGGGAGCGGCGAGTATCGGATGGACGTGAGCCAGAAACACTGGACGGCTTGGAGCAGCTTTATCGGGCCCTTGAGCAAGCCAACGTGACGCCTCTAGGAGACCCCAAACCCTGTAGCAAGCAGGAGCTTCGACGCTGTTTCACCCAAAGAACCAGGGACCCCCTGCTGAACGACCGGCTGCACCGGGTCCGAGCCCTTCGCAGCACTTTGAAGGTACCACAGCTGACTTTCTCAGATTTTATACCCAAAGCAATAAGCAAAATGGATTGTTCGTCGGACCTTCCTGGTGTCTGTCTGTCCCTTTCAGGCCAAAGAGTCTGAGCTGGCAGTAGTCTGCGCCCTCCTGGAGGACCCGGGCCTGTGCTCCCAGACCTTCAGAGAGTGGAAACTGTGGCACAGCGAGCTGTACTCTGACATCTGCCAGCTCAGCCCCGGCACCAACGGCCAGGACGACCTCTCCCCGCTGGCCGCGCCGCTCATGACCCACACACACTCCTTCATTGAGACGCATGTGTGAGAAAAAAGAAAAGGAACTGAACTGATACGCATACACAAACACCGAGTCACACACACACCAATCCCCTATTTTCTGATCACGACGCTCAGTGCACACACACACACACACACACACACACACACACACACACACACACACACACACAGGAACATTGTAAGATGTGTAAATATCAACAAGGGAATGGTCTGAGACATGGGTGTATGAACCTTTGATCATCTCGAGGACCCCACAGGGTGCCTACTGCATGCCTGAACTGAAAGCATTAATCTTCCGTTGTCCACGCGCTTGTCGAGCAAAACAGGAAAAAAAAGGAGACATTTGAAAATATTTCTTTTCATTCTCTTAGCTTTTCGTTGATTTCCGGGGGCAGGGGGA
The DNA here is from genome assembly GCF_043380555.1 of Nothobranchius furzeri. Lineage (NCBI taxonomy): Eukaryota > Metazoa > Chordata > Actinopteri > Cyprinodontiformes > Nothobranchiidae > Nothobranchius > Nothobranchius furzeri. The sequence continues at coordinate 27,157,434 of NC_091741.1, read as the reverse complement.
GCTATGTAGCAGCAATACAGAGGAGAACCCTTTTCACCACAGCACTGTACTTTTGTACCGATGAACTTTGCACCCAGAGCCACCAGTTCTCCCCCTTTCTCTCTTTTTATTTTCATTCTGAGCCTCTAGACTCACAGGGACCTCACTGTTAAAGCAGACTGTGAGCGGTAGCTGCTTCTCTGGGAGCCCATGACATGTAAATGTCACTAAGGCGTGGAACTGTCCCGGCCGCGTGCACACTCTTCTAAACTGTGAAGTGTTCAGAAGTCCCCCTTGACCTGCAGAAGGAGGCTTCTCTTGGTTTTCTCCCTGCCATCCTTCTCTTTTGTTTCGTTACCTCCTTCTGTCCTCAGAGACTTGTGCATATGTGTATACTGATGTAAATGTTTCATTACCACTGTGATATGCTTCTCTAGAGGTAGCGAAGAGAAGATGGAGAGTTTGTGTGGGTGGAAGACCGTTCTCTTCTTCCTTTCTTTAAAAACGAGTTCCTTTAACAGTGAATGCAAACGTTTGTTCTAAAGGAGTCGCTCACTACAAAGAATGCACTTTCTATATTATCTCTATATGTCATCGGCTGCATCACAGGGCGCCTCTCACTGGACCGCCCTCCCATCGCTCTTCAAATATCAGGTAAAATGCATTTGCCGTCCCATTTTCTAAAGATTTGTGTACAGTCTACAGATATATTTAAACATAGAAGAATATATAAATCTATTTGCGTTTTTGTGTCATAGATATATTGTAAAGTATGATGTATTCTATGCCAAGGTTTCGCAGTGTCCCCCTCCTCACTCTGTAGATGCAGGGTGCTCAGCAGCTGAACAGGAAGCAAACGACGACCTCTGACACCTGAGTGCTGCGGTTTAGTCTCCTGCTGCATGAGGAGTAGGCTCTGGGACGGGTTTGAATGGACAGGGTAAAATACTGTGGATCATTTCTGTCATTTTCTTTCCACGTTCTTCATGATCACAGGGTGTGTAGCGCATGCAAAAGTGCTGTTGAAGACCACCTTTCTCTACTTTCACAGGTACAAAGTCTTCTGTTCACTCTGTGGTGTTTCTGACACACACTGTACAACTGAGAGGTGATTCGTTTTCCCGCTCGCTTCTTTGAACTAATGCAGATTTTTAGTTAGCCTTCAGGCGGTTTCAGTTTATTGTGTGAACGTCCATCCGTAGAGACGCAAGTGCGGTTACCTCTAAAGTGAGGGCCGGTGTGCTAGGTTGTGGAGCTCTGCTGTACACTAAAGCTTGGTTTATGCTTGACGCATTCACTTTCCGCGCGGTGATGCGGCTCGCGGATGGACCGCGCTTCACAACTCGCAGCGTTTATGGTTTGTGCGGCTCGTCTCTGCGGTGAGCCAATATTCTCCCAAACTGTAGGGGGCAGCATGGAGCTCTACGGCATGCATCCAACACTACACCATAGTAGAAGTAGAAATTACTGTTTACAACATGGCATTTCAGCATTTTTAACAGCGTCCTCGTCTTTTCCGACAGTGCGAGCTATTTCTCTCCAAGAATTATTAACAACATGTTGATCACGGTGATCTCTGAGAGCTGAGTCATACAAATGTCTGTATTTACCAACCTCTGCCGTGCCGGTCCGCCATGTTTTTCTGCGTCCGACCGTCCGCGTGGTTAGAAATTTTCCGAGGTGCGCGTTGCGGAAATCTTGGGCCGTGCGGAGACGCGGTGGAGGGGCGTGGTTGTTAAAATGACGCAAAATGACGCAACTTTTCCGCGCGGAGCCGTGCGGACCTCGCGGACGCGTCAAGCATAAACCAACCTTAAATGGTCTGCAATGCCTTTGAAGCTCATTTCATCCGCGACACCGGGGACTCGACGCCGTCCCCTAGTGTCCAAGTCTCTGAGAGGCGTGTAGCAACCTGCGGCATCCAGCAACACCTCTCCACGCCGATTCTTTGCGCTTTTCCATCCATCTTGAGTAGATTTCTTTCCACGTCACTGAGGTGAAATTTCAGAACACGTCACAAACATTTCGTTTTCGGTGGTTCATTTGAAGATATGACTCGAAAATAGAAACTAAATGATGCAAGCACTTTTCCCGTGCCTCCCGGTTCTCTCATTGGAAGCGAAGAACTCTGGTGTTCCTACACACACACACACACACACACACACACACACACACACACACTCAGCTGTTACAGAGTTTTAATGCAGTTCTAGTCTGCAGGCCTCTCTGCTTGATCTTGTTTGTATTTCACCTCCTGCTCAGCTGCGCAGGCAGCATACTGTAGATTCAAAGCGGTTTAAGTTGTAGGCACTGACTGTGTTACCCTTCCTAGATTTGTATTTATTATTTTGATTATTATCTGACTGGTTTGAAATTGTGTAGACCTGCAGAAACAGTACGAAAAAGGGAGATTCCACTGTGTTTCTTTCAGGGGTGTACACCTCATGGTACATTGCACAGCTGTGTAAGACGTAAGTTGCACTGCGACATTAAAAAAAGGAACATATTGCTCTTTTTCAAGGATAAGATTAGCTTATGTACATTCAACTGACTAAAGATGATGTTAAAAAAAGAAAATTACATTTATTCTTCCTAAAGTAGCCTTTTTTGGTTTCATATATATGAATATATATAAATATAAATATATATATATTACAAAAAATACAGATTGTAAACTTAAGTTGTTAAACTTTGACTTCAATAAACTGAATCCTCTGCACTATGACTGGTTTTCTCTGAATGTTTTTTCTGATTAACATATTTAATCATGCAAAGTGCCTTTAGGAACAACACTGAACAAAAAGTAAATGCATGGTGTGTGTTGTTGACTCCTGGTCCACCAGGACATCTGGGAATCCACGTTGTTCCGTCTCTCAGTAACAGCTTCGACATAAACACAGCTTATCTACATCCAAGACTTCCAGGTTCATTCAGCTACTTTATTATCACTGCCAGTGATGAAATATTCTCTTTTCCCTCCACCTTGTAGAGATAAAAAGTCTCGAGTCTGCCCTCATTTCTTCATGTTTTGCCTCATAAAAACCATCTATCCATCTTTCAGGCGCGTGTCTGGGGTCAGGTCGCGGGGGCAGCAGCCTAAGAAGGGAGGTCCAGACGTCCCTCTCCCCAGCCACCTGGGCCAGCTCCTCCCGGGAATCTTGAGGAGTTCCCTGGCCAGCCGAGAGTCTTAAGCCTGATTCATGCTTCTCCGTCAGCTCCAACAGGGAGAGACACGCACGCACGGACAGACGTTTTGCTCTCATACTTCTCCGTCTCCTGGCGAGTGTTGCAAAGCAATTCCCCGCCAGGACAGCAGAGGGCGTAGCGCTGTTCTGTGGTATCCTGTCATGTATCGGTCCAAGATCGTGTGTTTATATTGTGTTTTTTGTATATATAAGAGACTTTTTAACACGTACAAATTTGTCTCTCATCCTCCTCCACCTCTTCATGCGCTCGCCACCTCTAAACCCACGTTTCCTGTCATTTCCATCCACAAATAAAAGGCTTGCTGCGCATCTTTTCACTCCTCCAGTCACGGGAAATTAAACGTTCATATTTTAGAGTTTTTTCGCGAGGTATTCTTCAAGCTGCTCTGTGTCTGGCGCTAGTTATCCTCAGCTCTCTTTATGCTTTTGAGGGCGCAATGGCGGAGCTGTAGACGTCAGCGGCGCCCTGACCAATCACAAGCTTGCGTTCTCCGTCTCGACGGACGGATGTTTAGAAAAGAGAGCTCAACTCCGTACGTCCTTGCGGGGCTCTCCAGCAGGCCCGCAAGGACGGATAATGGTGTTGCGTGTCTCCGCGCTGACGCAGACGCAGACGCATGAATCAGGCTTAAGTCTCTCCACCGTGTCCTGGGTCTTCCCTTGGGTCTTCTCCCAGTTGGATGTGCCCGGAAAACCTCACCAGTGAGGCGTCCAGGAGGCATTCCAACTTGATGTCCGAGCCACCTCAACTGGCTCCTGTCGATGTGGAGGAGCAGCGGGTCTACTCCAAGCCCCTCCCGGATGACTGAGCATCTCACCCTATCTCTATCCCAGCCACTCTTCGGAGAAAATTCATTTTGACCACTTGTATCCGCGATCTCGTTCTTTCGGTCACTACCCAAAGCTCATGACCATAGGTGAGGGTAGGAACGTAGATCGACCGGTAAATCGAGAGCTTTGCCTTCTGGCACAGTTCTCTCTTCACCACGACAGACCGGTACAACGCCTGCATCACTACAGATGCAGCACCAATCCGTCTATCATTCTGCTCCAGCTTTCCCTCACTCGTGAACAAGACCCCTGACCTCGTAGGACCTCACCTGAGAAGGCATTCTACCCGTTTCCAACTCAAGAAAATGGCCTCGGATTTAGAGGAGCTGCTTCACACTCCGCTGCAAACCGCTCCAGTGAGAGCCGGAGATCACGTTCTGATGAAGCTGACAGGACCACATCATCTGCAAAAAGCAGAGACTCAATCCTCAGGCCACCAAAATCAATCCCTTCAACACCTTGGCTGCGCCTAGAAATCCTGTCCATAAAGGTTATGCACAGAATCGGTGGCAAAGGGCAGCCTTGGCAGAATCCATCTCTCACTGGGAACGAGCTCGACTTATACTGGCAACGCGGTCCAAGCTCTGACACCGGTCATACAGGGACCTTACAGCCCGTATCAAAGAGCCTGGTGCCCCATACTTCTGAAGTGCCCCCCTATAGGGCCCCCCGAGGGACGCGGTCGAACCAAGCCCCCATAATTCGGGTCTGAAAGTGAAGCCAACACAGAAGTACTAAAAATTGCAGTTCCACCCTCATCCACTAGGGGTTGGTGTCAGAAGCGAGTAAATCCTCATTGACTCCCATGTTAAAAATAACAATTTCACAGCAGAAATAAACATGTTTACAGCCTGGCTCCAAAACATGTTTTAGGTTTAAATGATCTAGTTTACACTCATGACAACTCTGAGGGGGGTGAATTTTTTCTCACTCTTCTGTTTAAGTGTATCAAAAGCCTAAAATTCTGAATAATTAATGAGCATCAGACCCACGTGACCACAGAGCTAGCTCCGTGGAAAGGCCTCAGTAGAGCATCGGTCTGGCCTGGAAACTGTTCCGGGATTTTCAGTCTCTCAACTTAGACCATTAGTTGTAGCGTTTGTGCGTTCTTTTTTGGATATTATTTGTGCAATTGTTGGACAAAATGACTTGCTGTGGCATTAATTGCACTAATAGAGCGTCCAAGGAGTCTCCACTTCATTTTTTCGGTAAGTAAAATTATATTTATGTATTTTAGGTCACTGCCGAGCTGAGCTTAGATTTGAACATGTACTGTTTAACCATGAAATTTAAATGTAATAGGGTAAAACCCAGTGCATTTAACATAATGCTGCATTTTAGAAAATGGGTTGAAATATAACATGTTGGTGGAGCTGGGTTCCCACTATCAGCTTGTGGAGGTCTCGGGAGACCGATGTTTTCCACCCGGTTCACCCAGCAGTCAGCCCGGCGTATCTCTGACTCAGAAGCTCTGGTGTTGTGCACAGTTAACTCTGGTTGTAGCTAGGTAGCTACCTCCGTTAGCTTAGCTCCCACCTCCGCGTTAGCTTGTAGCTACATCGCTTCAGTTCAACAGGTGTCGTCATTTGATCCCAGCCTTACAACCCCACCCTCAGCTCCACCTCTTTTCCCTTTTTTGGAATTGTCTGGGCTTGAAGCAACCTGTGACACGGTCAAAATGGTGGTGGTGGCCACCTCCCATTTTGGCTTAAAAACGTATTACTGGAGCCTATTGTCCAGTATATATGTCAATGGGTCGAAGACTTTCTCCAAATCTAAAAAACACATGTAGACTGGTTGGGCAAACTCCCACCCACCATCCAAGACTCCCCTATAGAGCCGGTCCAGTGTTGCACGGCCAGGATGAAAACCACATTGCTCCTCCTCAATCTGAAGTTCAATAATCCAGTGGACCTTCCTCTCCAGAACCCTCATAAAATCCTGATTTATTTAAATATTTGTTCAAAGGAAATAGATTAAACATTCTTTGGACTTCTGGATTTTAGAATAGTTTTCAGTATTTATGTGCAAGAAAAAAAAACATCCTCTCATCTGTCATTGCAAACTGTGCATCTTAGATTTTCAGTAACTCACATTTTAATAAGTTTAATTATTTGGTTGCTCACTTTAAAATGAGCAACAGTTAATATTTAACTGATTTTCTCCACATGTGTTCACTTATACAAGCACTACAGTCAGACAGCTAATTTGTGTCAGATGCACGAAGGCCCGGCCTAGTTAAAGAGCATGTGGCTGCACCAAGTTTATGAAACAGATTGTGTGCAACATATGACTCATCTTTTTTGGCCTTCATTTCAAATAGAGTATGAGATTTCAACCATTCAGTTGCAAATTTTATATAAAAAGTTTTTGATTGGTTTTCCGGATTTAACTTTATTTACTTAATTTTGAATCCCCTTGCTCAAATTGAGTTGTTTTGCAATAAACACGCGCGCGCACACACACACGCACACACACACCGAGTGCGTGCTGCAGTAGCGCCCTCTGACCACCAGAGGGCGGACGCTGACCGTGATTGAGACCCGTTGAAGTTGCGCAGCAAAGGAAAGGAGAAGAAGAAGAGCACTGTCATGGCGGCCAAGGTGAATGTTTAACATTTTAGTTTTGACCCGTTTGAATCTGTTAAACAGCGTATTTGTGATAAATGCATGACCTCTCTGTTTACGTGCACGTTTCTGAAGACGTGAACGAGTGTTTTAAGGGCTGCCACGCGCTGCTTAAGTTCCGCTAAACGTGGTAAATGTAGCATAAAACCGACCTAATAATCAGTCATTTAAACATTTAATAACTATGTGTGTTCGTACTTGGTAAACTTCTTAACATTAGCTGGTTAGCGGCAGCTGCGGCTGCAACGTTCAGTAAATAGGAGAGTTTTAACAGTATTTTCAGCCCCTGTTGCGTTTAAAACGAGTGATTTTAAACAACTGAAGGTATTTGGTGGCATTGATCTGACGTCTGTGGCTAATTCAAGTCACTCAAATCAAACGTGTCACTAGATCAATTAATTGGGACTTCAGGCTGAAGAATTAGGTTACTTTACCCGACCAAAACAGCGGAAACTAGTGATTATCCCAAGTTTCTTGTAGGTGACTAATCAACACGGTTAAAGGTGATCAAGCGCAGGTGATTTGTGTTATTACAGGAGAAGCTGCTGGGGGCTTATCTTTTTGGGGCATATGAGGAAAATGGTGCGTTATGTGCAATAATTATAATATATTTGTTCCAAGCCAATACACTGGTGTGAAATAGTTCTGTTTTAAGTGAGATATTGTGGTGGTAGTATTCCAAAGTGTTGCATGTTAATATGTTTACCATGCAATTAAATCTAGGGTCTAATTAAAAACATCACAGGCAGCAAACGCTTTGGTTCTGAAACAGGCAGAGCTATTTATAAACACTTCAATTTAATTTCTAGGTGAAACAGTTAGTCTCCAAGAGACATTTGTTATCATTAAGGCTCCACTTCTGGCTTTTTCATGAACATTCTTTAAAAATATCACAACACCCTTACTGAGCCACTAGTGTGTGATGGTGTTTACATCAACATACAAAACAGGAACACTTTATTATTTTCTACTTCTACACAATCAAAGTCTGATGGTGGCTGGATCGGGTTAAAGAAACTAGAAATGGATGGACAGATGTAATAAATGACTCACTGGTTGCATTTGAGCACAAAATGATATTTGTCCAGGAAAATCTGCTGTTGGATTGTTTCTAAAAATCTCTCTTCAGTCGAGTAAAGCAGTTTTTTATTTATCTTCACTTTTCTGTAGCGGCGTAGACTGGACTTAAATGTGTTGAACACCGAAAACACATTTTTAATGCATTCTGATAATAATTGGTCACTTTTGAGTTTTTCACGCAGGCTGAACGTGAAAATAGTCTCCTACACCTAGGGTTGGGCATCCAGAATCGAGCATCGATTGGAACCGGTTAGCCTGGCCTGCCAGACTCCTCCTCTGTTTAACTCTGCACAGAGAAAGAGTCTGTCAGCTCTCCTATTCAAAAAGCCCCGCCCCCTGATAATTGTTACCGAGCCATTCAGCGCTGAGTATCGTACGCCACACCACAACGCCGAGTTTGTCATAAACGTGGTGACTGAAGCGGAGTTCGCTGCGGCTCTTTCCTCTGTCCTAAATGACTTGAACATGTCTTTACAACCACAACAAGTAGACGCGCTGAAAGCCTTTCTGCTAAACAAAGATGTTAGCGCTGTCGCCAGACTCCATTTTTACTACAGCTAAAGAAACTACAGCGTCGCCGACGTCACACACAGCGGCGCTCAGTTTCTCATAAACAACGAAGACACTTTCCTCTGTTCTAATGACTCAAATGTCTTTAAATCCACAAGTAGAAGCTCTAAAAGCATTTCTTCTAAAAAGAAAGAAAGATGTTTGTGCCGTTGCCAGACGCTATGTTTTACTACAACTAGAAAACTACCGCGTCGTGATTTCCATCTTTTCTCTGATTGGTCATTTTTGAACTGCCTAGTCCCGCCCCTCAAGTGCCTCTCTGCCTGTGAGTTACCAGACTCATTCTCTGTGCAGAATTAAATGGGCCATTCCCATCTGTACCGGGTCGGCCCGGGCCGGGTAGCCCCAGTCGGCCCCAGCCTGGCCCGGTTGATTCCACACATCCTTGCCTTAAGCCCATGTGGGCTGATTCTACCCACCAATCAGAGGCTTGCTCTAGTGGAAGGTGTGAATTTGCTGTCAGCAGTGGGTGTGTTGGCCCTGGTCGGCCTGAAGCAGACCCCCTCGAGAAGAGGGCTGAGAATGAGCCTTGGTTGGCCCGGAAAAATACCAGGCCACCCAGATATGTAAACAACCTACGCTACCCGGCCCGGGCCGACCCGGTACAGATGGGAATGGCCCTAAACAGAGGACGAGTCTGGCCGGCCAGGCTAGGATCCGGTTCCAACTGTTCATTTTTCCCGGAATCGCTCAACGTTTTATATTTCGATTCCTAGTTTTAATTCCTAGTGTGCCGACGGAAGAGGAATCCGCGGCCGATCTCCGTGAAAAATAAACGTGATCTGCAAATTGTGATCAACGCTTTTCAGAGCTGATCACACCAGCTGTCCGTGTGCAGCACCGAGTTCATCGTCGAGCTTCCAAAAAGAAGTTCAAGTGAGAAAAGATCCGTTTAAGCTGTTCCAGACAGAAAATAGATCCACGTTAGACAACAAACTAAAATCCAAATGTACAGACAGCGTCTCAGTTACACACTTGAAACACATTTGAAGCATTTATTTATTTGTTCATTCATTCACTCACTCATTCATGCAGTCATTCATTCATTCAGTCATTCATTCATGTATTCACATAGAACACGAATATGTGGTTTAAATACAACAGCACAAAGACGTGTGTGTGTGTGTGTGTGTGTGTGTGTGTGTGTGTGTGTGTGTGTGTGTGTGTGTGTGTGTGTGTGTGTGTGTGTGTGTGTGTGGTATAATGTTTCCCGTTTCATTTTTATCTTAAAAATGTTGTCGTCACCTAAACTTTGACCTCTTCAAAACAAAACCGCTGACAGAAAGAGTAGCTTTCTACTGTGAATTAAAACTCCCTCAGAGGGGAAATAACCTTCCTGATCAGAGGAAAGTTCACGTTTTTATTATTCGTACCCAAAAGCACGACGAGGTGACTTTAGTCCCCAGAGCGAGACAGCAGGTGTGTGAACATAGCCAGGTTCTTTGTCTTCAGACGTGTTCAGTTAGAAAAAAGATGAATAAACAGTCATTAATGTTTCTTGTAGGGGAAACGCTACTGAGCATGTGCAGTATGTCACGACTTTTGCTTGTTTCTGATTGGAGAAGTTGCCCCCTGTCACATGTAACCCCCCCACCCCCCCCGAGGGTCCACACGAGTCCCCTCTCCTTCCCTGATCACGTTCAGTCCCCATGACTGCTGCTTCCAGCTCACAGTTAGAGATGGTTGTGTTTGATCTTTCACCAGGTGGTGATGGTGGCCGTCCCGACGGTGCTGGGAATAGCCTCCATCCGTGTGAAAACCAGGAACCAAGTCCCGGCTGATGGGCTGGTGTCGAGAGAAGGGGTACGGCTCGCCTGCAGCATCGGTGGAGGATGGTACGGCTGAGTTTCACTCTCTTAACTCACCCTGACCCCATCTCTGTCTGCAGCTGAGCATCTACGCCCCGCTGCCAGAGTCTGCCCCTGCTAGATTCTTCCCAGAGAGTCCAGGAGGGATAGAGAGAGGCTTAACTACGGCTAGAGAGGGCGTGCTCCCGTTGGTCCAAGCTGTGAAGGTACAGCACAAGCAGCAAACCACTGTTCTTGAAATAAAATCGCCCAGAGCTCAGAAACAACGTAGGACTCTTTTGCACCTGCAGCCTTGATTATTGGTTTGTTCCTCTTGTCTGCGGTCACAGAGCACAATCCCACGAGCTGCAAGAGCTCGGTGCAGGTACCGTGTTGCAAAGCGCTTCAGGAGTTTGACAGGAAGCGGCGTTGCTGCAGTTAGCCTCGCAGCTGTGCGCTCGCTTTACAGCAGGGAGATTTGACAGTTTGATAGTGTGAAAGGAGGCGAGAGACGCGCCCAACAGTGGCTGTGATGTGTAGTTTTCAGTGTTGTGTCATTGATAACCTTTTGAAGTGGGTTGAGGGCTGTGCTTTGTTCCACGCAGGGTGCCTGCGTCTCTGTGAAAAGGGGATGGGTCCATCTGTACCATGTAGGAGAGGGTGAGTGAACTGGAGGCACACAGACATCACAAGCTGCAGGCCGCTTCCCCGGGTCCCGATGGCTTGTTAGTTCAAAACTGACGTGAAGAAGGATGTTTGTCCGATTGTTAACGATGTGTTCCCCTTTTGCCTTTTTCAGATGCATATTACTACCTAACAGACCCTCCTCCAGGGTTTCTACCCAGATTAGGTACCATCACCATGGCCGGCCTGCTGGGCATGTTCCTGGCTCGGAAAGGTACCGCGGTGAAATATAATAGTATTATAGTAGTAGTAGTAGTAGTAGTTCTAGTAGGAAATATAAGGAGTAGTATAGCAGTACACTTTATTCACGTTGAATGAGCCGGATGAACATTAACTAGTCATAAGTAGGACTCGGTGATGTGGCTTAAAATCAATATTATGCATGCAACAAAAACAAAAGTTGTCCTCTAGATGGGGCTGTAGCGTACAGTGCTCAGCATAAATGAGTACACCCCTTTAAAAAGTACACATTAGCTCAATGAACAAAAGAACAATTTCCAGAATGTTCCCAATGCTGGCCACGTCAAATTAAGGTTAATAACATAACTTAGATCACAAAATCTCCAGTTTTACTAAAACTGGTTGAAGCCAACATGAAAACCCCCCACAACCACTACATCTAGTGTTTTGTATGACCATCATGACTTTCAAGGACAGCACCAAGACTTCTAGGCACGGAAGGAACCAGTTGGCGACATATTGCAACATCTATCTTTTACCGTGGCTCTTTTAGAGCCTGGATGTTGGATGGAGAGTGATGCTCAAGCGATGCTTCAGAGTTCCCCACAGGTGTTGGATTGGGTTCAGATCAGGAGACATACTTGAGCATTCAATCACCGTCACCCTGTTCTTCAGAAATGCAGCAGTAGCTCTAGATGTGTGTTTTGGATCATTGTCATGTTGGAGAAGTGCACGGCGACCAGGTGCACGGAGTGATGGCAGCATCTTCTCTTCGAGTACAGAACAGTACATTGTTGAGTTCGTGATACCATCAATGAAGCACAGCTCCCCAACATCAGCAGCCCCACATGAGGACACCGCCACCACCGTGTTTTACTGCAGGCACCATGCATTTCTCTTTGGAATCCTCAGCTTTACGACACCATCAGTTTAGAAACTATTAGTTCCAAAAACGGTGATCTTTGTCTCATCACTCCAAAGTAGAGTCTCAGTAGTCTTCATCTCTTTCAGCATTGGCCCGGGCAAATCCTAGGTGGGCTTTTTTTGTCTGTGGGCTTTCCTTCCTGGACGATACCCATGCATGCCGTTCCTCTGCAGTGTGCACCGTGTGGTGTCACGGGAAACAAGTCACTCCAGTTTGGCTCTCTACTGCTTTAGCTAACTGCAGTGAACTTGCATGGTGATTTGCTTCCACCCTTCTCATCAGAAGATGCTCCTGTCCAGATGTTAACTTCCATAGACGGTCTGGACATCTCCTGTAAGATGGTTGCACTTCCATCTCTCTTAAATGGTTGGATGACTTTTGCTACATTAATTTGACTGATATGTAAGTTTTGCTGATCTTCTTGTAGCCCTCACCTTTTATGTGTCAAGAAATGATTTCCTTTCTCAGACTTTGTGACATTTCTCTTCCATGTGGAGCCACTGCTGACAGCATCAAATGGGAAGAGCTTTTCTTTAAGTAACGCCCTTTTCTAGTCACCTGTCTGCTGGACACCTCTTAAAGGAATCATTAGACTCACCTGTGGTTGAATTCCTGTTCATTTAAAATGCGTAATCTTAAGTATGGCTTTTCTCCTAAGACTATAATCGGGGTGTACTCATTTTTGCAACATAGCCTTGCGTTTGTTAGGAAAATCACTTTTTTGTGTTTGCACATGAACAAATGTTTGTAATCAACAGCCCACGTTTGTGGGAGTATTTAGTTGTGTGGTATCCCGTAGAAAAGGTTGATTCTGGAAGGAAACTAGTTTTCTGACAAAAGTAGAAGGGTGTACTCATTTATGCTGAACGCTGCGACATGAGGTGGTCCAGCTTCTTAAAGGGACATGAATGACCAAGGGTGGTTATCAAATTTATTGACATGAGAAAAATTATATCGGTTCAGAAATTTCGATAATGGTAAAATATGGACCTATCGCCCAGCCCTAGTCATAAAATAATATTATGGAGACCAATGACGTTGATTAGTACCCGTATATATGGAGCCCAGAC
>NC_091741.1:27101995-27139495 GCF_043380555.1 Nothobranchius furzeri | reverse complement strand
TTTTTTATCCATCTTATTTTCTTGTGAGAGAAACAATATTTAAACTTGATAAATGTGAAGAAAACAACGTGGATCCCACACCACCCCCCACATGTACCGAGGAAACAGTAGCTGGTGACAGGATGGCAGGATGTGGCTGTACTCTATGTTTAGCTCAGTGTATTATTCAGTCATTGAAATGTTTTCTGTTGGGTTTGCTTTTCGATGTTTCCCTTGATAATGCGGTTTGTGACTGAGATGATGTGTTTTTCTCTCCAGAGGGCTCTGGTTACAAGCCCAACCCAGCTCTCATGGACTTCGGCCAGTCCAGCCCCGAGGACGAAGACCTGTACAGCACTCGCAGCTGAGGGACCACCGCCTCATTCCCACACTGCCGTCGCGTCCAACCATTATGCAGACAAGCAGTCTTAGAAACGCTTTAATCAACGTTTCCATCGTGGTTTCGTCTGCCCACGTTGCCACAGAAAACAGCCAAGAACATTTGCATCTTCGAGTTCTGGTTCAGATGAATGGATGTGTTTGTGTAACAGTGAAAACCTGGAGAAAGAAAAACAACACGTACAGATTTGTGAAACCGTTTCTGTTTGTGTCACAAAAGTAATTGCTGATTGCTTTTGCTGAATCTTTCCAAGTAAAGACCACATGGTGCTCTTATTTATTGTAATGGAGCCCGGTTTGTGGGGACATATGGTGATGGTGGCAGGGATGGACTGGGACTGCGCCATTTTGCCCAGTTGTCTTCACTTGTTGATTAAGAATAAATCCAATTAAAGTCTATTTTTCTTGAACTCACAGCTGGTCTTTTAATTTATCTCCTGTTTACTGAACACCTTATTAAAACTTACATATTAATAAATACCTTTTTTAAATGTCACTCAGAATTATTGACCTCGATCACTTCCTCTCTATCCGGTTTAATACACCCCTGCAGCCGGGAAGATGATGGGTATTTTCCTCTAGACTCATCAGACTGCACAAAGTTTGGCTTAATATGTTCTGGTCCAGTGTCGATTCAGGGAAGCACCTACACCCACTATAAAGGCTAACAGGCTAATGATTTTAGCATTAGTATTTGCCAGTGATGCTAAATTATAATCAAAAGATACATGTGCACATAGTGAAACCAAAAGGTTGATTACCTTTTTAGAGTTTCAGTCACATGGAGGACTGATCCTGCCAGAATTGATCAATGAGAAAATAAGATTAGAAATTGATGACTTATTCACACATTCAATTATTTAGCTTTTCTGTCCTCATTTATTAATTCAGTTTTATTTGCCCATTTTTTTAAATCTATACACCCATCTACTTCTGGAGCATGCTAAAACATGAATGGGGTTATTTTCTAATCCTGTTTACTGTGCCACGAATTTCACTGATGTCCATGAAATTAAAAGACAGATTAAGTGTTTATTATCGAATGGGGGCAAACGTCATTTTAGGTTTTGTGTGAAAATATGTCCAGGACAATTCGCCAAAGTGACGTGATTGAACCAGAAACAGAAGAATGGCTGAAAGTTTAGCGACGACTCCTTTGTCTGGGAGAGAACCGCCATAAATGTCGTCATGTGGTAGCAGCTAAGCTAGGGGGAAGATTCTGTGGTGATGTCTTTGCAGCGTACCAACATCTGATTTGTAGTCAGGAATTTCACATTTTTACAAGCTGATCAATCTCAAAGTATGTTCATGGCGACGTGTTTGAAAAGTTTCTTCATTTAAATAAAGTACAGCATATGTGAGATCCACGGCGTAAGGCAAAGCAGATTAGAACATAGCTCTTTAGCCCCGTTGACATTAATTGTTTCCTTCTTCCGAGGGCCCATACCCAACCGGAAAGCGAGGAGACCATATCGTACAGCGCAGTCATACGCAGTTTGTGACATGTTTTGCTAACGTGTCAGATTTCCACTCACCGGCAAAAACAGTAGCTTGGCTGACTGTTTATTGTTTGATTTATCCCATAAATACTGATGCTAAAGCTACATGCTAGCATAATCCCAACTATGATTTGAAAGAGTTGTTTGAAAGGTCTGACTTAAAGGACACAGTGTTTGTTTATTTGGTGTAAAGACAACTGTTAGTCATTAAAAAGATCTTTCCGAGGAACTGCGTCAACCCAGGAAATGGTGTGTGCTCTCTGAGGTTTCAACTCCACGTGTTTCTGCTTAAACCCGACAATCGCAGAAACCCTCAGAACCCCACAGGGTTACGGTTCCTCAGGAACCCTCTCTACAGGAGTCCATCCAGCATCAGGATTCATGGAACTGTGTGTGTGTGTGTGTGTGTGTGTGTGTGTGTGTGTGTGTGTGTGTGTGTGTGTGTGTGTGTGTGTGTGTGTGTGTGTGCATGTTCACATATGTTGTGTAATGAAAAACAAATGTAGTTTTTAAAAAATCACAGATTTATTGGCCTTTTTCTTGTAATCCACAAAGAAAATGACCCAAATGGAAGCCAAGGGGGGGTAATTCTGTTGTTGTAGTTTTGTTCTGATTAAATAAAGGACTCTGCCGTGTCACAGCGCTAATAAAACCAGACGGAACGCATTGTCTTAGATCAGAACAGAACCCGGAGCGCGGGAATGCTGGACATCTGTTCTTTCTGTTCTTCTCAGATCAGATGGAGGGGTGGACGTGGGTCCGTGTTGAGCTTTCAGATGTGAAAATAACCCCAGCTATTCCACCTCTCCTGAGGGTCCTCGACTCCCTTTCCTGGAGCGTCCCACACAAACAGCAGCTACTGTCATCTTCTCTGTACGACCCAGCCTCTCATGGAGGCCACAGCGCTCTCTCATTTTTCTACTTCTTGACCAACAGAAAGGAAGCGGGGGACGACCCTGACCTTTCACCTTCTAACCCCATGGGGATGGAGGGAGGGTTATGGTCTGTGGTGTTATCTTCTCAGGGCCCCTCACATCCCATAAACACATTAATCATCAGTAACCACAAACATGTGAGCTATGTAAGGGTACATATAATTAAACTTACACATCTAACACATTTCTCTCCTTGTTCTCAGTTATTAAAAATCAGACACCTTTATGTTAATATTGTTTTATTTGATGCACTCCACTTTGAACTGCACCAATCCAGCAACTGCTGCATTTTAAAAACAAGTATTAAAGGTGAATACACCAATATTTGCACAAGAATGATTTTTGTTTTAAACTCTCAGTGACACACTTTGCAGAGGGGGAGGGGGGGGGGGGGGTATTTGATTTTTCTTGGTGTCTGGAAAAACCTTCTGCCCCCTTTATTTTGGTCCAAGGTCATTACCGGGCTGGCCCTATTAAACACCTTCTACACCCCTGCTTAGTAGACTTAATGAAGTATTTTTAAGCCAGAATAAAAATGACTGAAACACAAATTTACATATTTGGCATTATTGACCAATATCTTTGATTTAATTTATTTGTTAAGAACATCAAGATGCATTACAGTGAACATTATAATAAAGTACATTTTTCTAGTGCAGAGAGGAGACGACCCATAGAAGCACTGATTTGATCTCATTTCAGAGAAAAACAGAACAGGTAAGATGCACCTAATAAATAAAATTACTAACATAAACTCAGGAATCTGTTGCTTTGCTTCATTGTTCTGGTGCTGAAAATATCACTAATGTGGATCAAAGGAGACACACAGATGAATGCACCTCTTATTTATTATTTGGAACTTAGTGGGCGTGGTTTAACCGGAAGTGGGCGTGGTTTAACTGGAAGTGGGTGTGGTTTACATCAATACATTATTTTAAGTCTGAAATTGATATGGAATGATCGGAAGTTGATATGTGTATTGTTTATGTGAAAACTATTTACAGAGCAGCCTCAGAATTGAGATTAAATATTTTTGATCACAATAGTAAAGGAACTATTACAGAACAACGTTTTTTCATGCCTCTTAACAGCGTTCTAACATAGCTGTGTATTTTGTGGAGAATTTTTAAAAAGCAACAACAACAAAAACTATTAGTGAAGTGGTTTTCTTGCATTTATCTAACGATCTAAGACAGCTTAATCAGAAACTAGTGACTGGACAATCTGGTTGCTGGTCTTAATAAACCACTGCACTTTCAGTGTCCCAGGGACCTTCACTATGCATTCGCGTATTTATCAACAGAACACCTCTGGTGTGAGAGGTTCTCTGTTCACTTCACCTTTAGGACAAACTACCAAAAAGAAAAACACCATTTAAAGTCACGGAACAACAAAAGACATTTGGATCTGCGACTGGTGTTGCGCTCTCTGGTTTACTGTGGCAACAGGTGCGTTGCAAGCTTTTCAAAGTGTGGGGGATGTTGTCTGTGCCTAAAATAATTTCATGTTATTCATCTTAGTTTAATTTGCATAATAGCGGAGCAGGTGCGAATTTTAGACGCGTCACGCGCTTTAAACATGTTACTGTTCAGAATACAAAACCAGGCTCTGTCTCGTTAGATTGGTGTAACTAAAGTTTGTACTGAATGAAACTTTACATTAGACCATGTTGAAAAGAAAAGGATCCGATTAAATCGTTTCCCCCTCATTTACAGTCAGGAAGTACAGCTTATACGCGTGGCTCTGGGGTTAATCAAGTTTAGTTGTTTCTCTTTGCAACAATCTTCACAAGAAGGTAAAACAGTTAAATGGCAGGTTACAGATATTTACATTTGACTTTTATTTTGACGGATAAACTCAAGGATGTTGGTTGTTTTGAAAGAATTGCCCCGACGCACACTGATGCACACACAGATGAGCTGACATTTTAATCGTTACGCACATCGCGAAGGTAACTAAATCAATAAAGAAATGATTCCCATCAGAACATCAGAGATTTATACTGGACATGTGCTCAGCGCGGCTCGGAGCGCCCACGGTGGACAGTGGGCTGAAGATCTGTAGAGGGGTTCGCAGCGCAGTGCAGAACTACAGCGCATGCGGTAAGATTTCCTCCCACTGAAGCGGTCTGGAAAGCTGGTCTCTCTGAGGGATGTGTCACTTGGAAAAATGTTCTCTGATTATGAAACTTTGGCTGAACAGCGCTTGTTCCCGTCTCCAATATGGAGACGCATGACGCATCCAGTCTGAGGCAGAATAGCCTCTTCAGCTCAGAAAGCACCTGTAGAGACATTTGATCACGCACAAAGTTCATGTGGAGCAGAAGCGGTCGGGCCACGGCAGTTGAAATGTTCCTAGCCCACATGAAGTGAAACTGTTTAATTGTAACATTAATGTGTTACTGGACACACACAAACACACACACACACACACACACACACACACACACACACACACACACACACCAATTAAAATAATGCTGACAGCGTGGACTAGAAGCCAGGTGATGTTTAGGTATTTAAATGATGATCAGGCTGCTGTAAAATGTAATCTCCATCCACATCCAGACACAATTATCCTCCATTCTTTCTCTAGTTGCTCTGCTCTTGTCTGGGCTGACGTAGCTGACGGTGCGCGCGGCGCGCCTAACTAGCGGCTGATGCACATTTTACGCATTTGGAGAGGTGGGCTGGATGCTTTGCTTTTACTGGAAGATGGTCCACTTAACGCACGGGTGTAGACTACATATTAATGACAAATGAATGAAAATTAAATTGTGAGTTTTTACTTCATATTTTAGAAATTAAAATGACGGGGTAACACATTTATGACGTCTTTTTAAACTAACTTTCCTAGCGTGACCTGTCTGCTTCACTTAAGTCACTGCTTATTAAGGTCCGTCCAAAACTACCGTGGCCCACCCAAAAATGAAAACCTGGCGCCGCGCCAGTTATAAACCTCTGCAAATTGTTGTTCTTCACTTTATCAAACTCACACTTTGTACAGCTAATGTCAAGATGTAAAATTATGAATTCAGTCGAGCTCTTCCGTCCCTCCCTCTCCTGCTCTCCTGGAAACCCGACATCGGCTGTCAGAAGCGGAGGTGAAGAAGGAGATGAGGCAAACAGAGTGAGTGCGACGTAGAGAAACCAGACTGGTGTGGAGGTGAGCAAAACGGCTGGAAAAGTGTGGGTGTTGAAAACGATCTCAATAAGAAAAGTGTGGGTGTTGAATCCCACATCCCCCACGGTGCGACACTCAATCCTCTCCTGCCTTTTCCTTTTCTGTATCTTTGTTATACTGAGTGAGAAAAAGGTAAATAAAAGCTTGATTTTGACATGGATCTTCCTCATATGACTGAGGAAATGTTTTTTTGGGTAATATCTGCTAAAATATTAAGATAAAATATGTGTAAGCCTTTTCTGTGTAGGTTCATACCCGGTGTATTTTCACCACAACAAGCCGAATGTTGGACAACGACCAAACAGGCGGGATTTATGGTGGGAAGCAAATCGATTGGTTGAAGGCCGGTTGCATCAGAGCTTACTGTTATTGGCTCTTGTTCTCCGATTGAGTCATATCACCTGATCGAGCCTTTCATATAATCCACACTACGAAATAGGTAAAAATATGTGTGATTTGTGCTGATATCATATCGGATTGATATCAGTAACTTATCAGAAGTGAAAAAGTTGTATCGGGACATCCCTGCTCATAACGTTCCAACAGAACCTTCATAATGTCAGAACCATCTGGTTTAGCAGATAACGCTGAGTTTTGAATGTGAAACCTGATTTGGAACGTTGGATAAGGTTGGATGTACCTGAGCTGTGGGCCCGTGTAGAAACTTAAAAATACTGTTGAAGTCTTCTGTGCTGCAGAGAAAGGACGCCACAGGCTCGGACATTTTCCCTCTGTTATCTGCTATTTCTGTTGGCCAGCACGACACCATAAACGTCTGTTTTTAGTTGCTGCGTGTCATGACCTTTGGTTCCTGACGGTCTGTGTGTTTATGTTTGCTTTAGCGTGTCTTTCTCTGTGAGGCCTGATTCCAGTTTTAAACTCTCTCACAAGGCTGAGGACCGAGTTCTTCAAGTGAGTTAGATAGTGTTGGGTTAAGGGATGAAGGAATGGGTGTTCTGCATGATTTTGATTGAGATTTCTCTCAGAATCCTCACAGACGTCCAAGACGTTTGAGAACAACTGTGCATACACATCATGCCAGTCGGCGGGACACGTGGTATACAGAATAGTTGGTTTGCAAAGCGTCACGGTTTCATTTGGGCGGTCCTGCATCATGCAGCGCACCCCCGATACTTCACACCTGTTGAGGCTGCAACAATTGAACTCTTCATTGTCGACCTTCACAATCTTGCAGCTTTTCGTCTCGTCTCCATCCTTCATCCTCACTGTCAGCTTTCCCACGGCTGTTAGCACCAGAATGTCACGTCCTGACAGAAGCTCAATGGACCGTGTTGTGCAGACATGTTAACATTAACATTGAAACGAGCAGCTTCCATGAATGCAAGCCAGGCTACGATTGAGCACATCCACGGACTGAAGCGTAGGCGCGTACGTGCAGACCATGGTGCAGACGCAAGCGCAGGGTGGAACTCCTGCTTCTGATCAAAGGGGCTGTGATGCAATCAGACTGGGTGCTCTGCCTCTCCCTCATCAACTCCCACCAGAGGATCTAATGAAAACCCACTGGAGGGAATCTCTGCTTTCGTTTCCTTCTGCCCTCTCATCTTCACTCCCTGTCCTCCTCCTCATTCATCTTCCACGCTGCTCCTCCCTCCTTTCTCCCTCTGCTCCACTGCCTGGCTGGACTTCCTCTGAGACACAGTAAATATTTCCCATGGCTTACTTGACCGCTCACAGGGCGAACAGGACACACAATCAGAGGTTCAGCTAATTAACAGAAATCCTGCATGTGTTGGGTCAGAGGTCCCACGGGGGAGCGTTGCTGCAGACCTTAAGGTGTGACACCTCCGCTGGAGCACGTGTCTGCATCCACTGGACGTGCGGATTTGACTCTAACGCACATCTTGACTTCATTTCCTAAAATGTTAGCCTGTTCTAGCAGAAGCTCTGAGAGGGAGGACGAAGCGATGGAAGCGTGATCGGGATGGCTCTTGTCCAGGTGTCGTCCAGCCCCTCTGCAATGATGGAGCTGTGACGTCTAGCAGCTTCCCTGTTGTGTAACCACCAAGGGGCTGCAGGGGGCTATATGAGCCCCCAACCTCGCCTGGGTTCTCAGAGCCTCAAGCCTGTTTGCTTTGTACACAAACTCAGAGGCATGCTAGAGTTCGGGGGAGTCAGCTGGGCAGACTTCTCCTAGAGGAGACAGGACACGGACATGGACTTTAGCCAAGAGAGTCACTGAAAACCAGCTTCACTTTTTGGGCAAAACACATCTCAGGTAAAGTTATCGTGTTTAAATGAGACAGGATACACGACCGTAGGCTTCCTCTGATGTGTAGTCACTTACATTAACCTTCCTACCACTCTCTTGAAGCCACTGCCTGGTTTGATCTGCTGGTATTTATTATTTCCCTTGGTGCGTTCCATTTTCATTTATATTTCTGTGGCTTTTTTTAGGGTTTCTTTCAACCTATTATATCTAAAATGAAGTCCAATCTTTTGTTCCTAATTCATGAATGTTTAATGAATTCAGCCATTGATGCGATGCAGCTTTTTCCCAGGAATCCAGGAGGCAGCCAGATGATTAAAACCCTTTCCAACGCATGGTGTAATGAATTCCTTCTGTGATTATTTATCAAACACGACACGTAATGAGCACCAGAGCCAGTTCAGGATTTTTGCACGAAGAAACGGTTGTCCATAAAAGGCGCCCGTCATCTAAACCCTCACCTGTTTATTTTTTGTTAACAGCTGATCTTGGAAATCTGAGAAAGTCTTTTGACGCAGGAGAACATCCAGCTCCACGATGGCGTTCCCAAACCTCTCCCTCTTCAACACCAGCTCCTCCCCCTTTTCAGCAGCAGAGGTCTATGTGAACGGCACCCCAGCTCCCCTCTGCACAGACTGGCCTCCTTTACCTATTACTACCGTGATCCCCACCATCTACAGCATCATCTGCATGCTGGGAACCATAGCCAATGCCTTGGCGGTGTTCGTGTTGACCTGTGGCAATAACTCGAGGAGGACAGTGGCTGACATTTTCATGCTGAACCTGTGCACCTCTGACATGCTGTTCCTGCTTTCTCTGCCGCTCTGGGCCGTCTACTACTCCCGGGGCTACAGCTGGCCCTTTGGACAAGCAGCCTGCAAGATCTGTGGAGCCATCCTCAACCTCAACCTTTATGCATCCATCTTCTTCATCGCATGCATGAGCATGGACCGCTACCTGGCCATTGTGCATCCTCTCCGCTCGCTGAGTGCACGAGACACCAAACACGCCTGCTTCCTGTGCGTCCTGGTATGGATTCTGGCATGTGCTTGCTCATCTCCCAACCTGGCTCTGAGGAACATTGTACATCTGGAGGGGCTTGATGTGGATGCCTGTGTGATCGCATACCCTGACCGTAGCTGGTTTCTGGCTCTGGTCCTGATGAAGATCCTCCTGGGATTCCTACTTCCTCTGCTTGCCATCTCGTGCTGTTACTGTGCCATCGGGAGACACTTGTGGGCTCATAGAGGCGTGGTGAACATGCAGCCTCCATCACACCTCCCAAACATGCCCTCACAGGAAGGCCACCGTCAACCAGAGCAACCCGCCACTTTCATCGCGAGCTCTGGCGAGGGCCGACCTCAGATGACCAGGAGAGTAGAGAGGATTTTATGGACGGTAGCCGCTGTGGTTCTGGCCTTCTTCCTCTGCTGGTTCCCCTTTTGCTTTGTGACCTTTATATATGTGTTGAACAGTGAAGGGTGGCTCGATGGCTGCTCCATAACCTGGACCCTAAACAACCTCACCCCCCTCACCCTTAGCTTAGGCTTCTCCAACTCCGCCATCAACCCTATTCTCTACTGCTTCATTGGAAATCATTTTCGAGGCCGCCTTGGGGACCTGTGTAAGGGCCTGTGTGCTTGTCTGAAGGCTCGTGGAGAGGAGCACAGCCAGAAGAGAGGCTCCTTCAGCACCAGGCTCAGCTCCTTTTCTCGAAAACTCAGTGACCTGAAGGACCTGGCAATTGTGGAGACCCCTGGTCACCCCTAGCAGACTTTCCCCCCTTCCAGCTCCAGGAAATGGAGTCTTCCCTCCTATAGTTTTACACCATTTAATCTAAGAATGTCACTGCTGAATACCAGGCTGAGCTCCAGATGCTGAAGGACACAGAGGAGTCCTGGTTTTACGTAACACACACACACACACACGGCACAGTCTAAAGAACACATCACAAACCGAACCGTAAAAGGGACTAATGTAAATGCACATTAAAGGCTAACAGATGTAATGTTTTGGACTATCCTGGAGACAAAATAAACAATCAAGAGTTTTAAAAAGTGTTAGCTACCTAAGTTAAGCTGTCACAGTATTTAGAGCTAGCTACATGAAGAGTGTTGCTAGTACGCTTCACACACGTCTTGTAAAGCATTTTAAATGGAAAGCAATGCTACTTGATAAATGTGGAATGCCTAAGCGACACAATTACACAGATTTCTGTCTCGATTCACCCCTCCCCAAACTCAAGGATTAAAGTGGCGCTACAATGCAGTTAATCAAAAGTCTACAACAGAACTTTGAGCCTCTAATAAGAAATGTTCTGTTGGCTTTCGTCTGTCCCAGGAGCTCTGATACTGGCCAGTCTAAAACCCCTAAATCATCCTCGCTGTGAAAAGAGCCGTTTGCTCCTCCCACTCGGCCAGGACATGAATATGATAATGAACTGCTTGCTGATTGGTCGGTTTCCCCAGAAGACCCTACAACACTGGAGACACGCAGGTTTGAGGAGGAATGGCTCCTCCTTATGACGTGTTAAGGAAGGCTTGATCAGAACAGTTTTTCTCTCAACTTTTTCATATTTCTAGTTGACAGAAGTAGGTCACACATGGCTTTGACTTTTTGGCCAGTTACTTTTGACCACCCTAGCTGTCTTTATTCAACATCAGTAATGAAAATGTTGGTTTGCATCCTAGGCCCTCTTTAAGATAACTGTAATGGCCCTAAGGATAACTTAATCAGATATTCTTTCCATGTGTGGAGAGTTAAGAGAATAATGGACTTTCTTGCCACAATATCACAGAGTGAGTGGTGTGTCCAGAGGACAAAGGACCACGTTTGTTGGGTTTGAAGAAATGTTTGACCTTGAGAGGTTTTGCATGATTTCTTGTCTGACTCGGGAATGTTTGTGAATCAGTTTGTTTGTAGCGTATCTTTAAACGGTGAATCACACCCTGGATTGAGTCTTACTTCACCCGCACTTAATGTTAGAAAAATGCGCCTAAAGGAGGCATCGCCTGGTGCACCGAGAGAGCAGCACAGAGGTGGTGATTGACAGCACTCCCCTCTACCCCCTCTCATCTATGCTAAGTTAAGCTAACATGTCATGTTTTAGTGTAGTATTTCAAATGAGGGAAAAACAAAACAAGCTAAATGGTGAACCTAGCTTTGGCTGCAGCTAGCTTGATTTAGGTATTTCGTATTAAATTATTATATATGTTGTATTTTATACTGTGACAAAGCTAATTTTCACATAAAGGTTTTATATACTGGGGAAAAACTCAAGATGAGAAGTTCAGGAAATGCTATTAAAAATGAATTTGTGCTACTTTTGTTTAGTCCACGAACACAGGAGATAAGATCCAATCATCAACCAGACATCTCAGTAGGTTTTGCCATGATTATTTTAGTGTGTGTGTGTGTGTAAACAAGATATTATCTGTGTAATCACCACAAGTCATTTATTGTAATACTGATGGTTCACATAGCATATATAAAAAGAATATGTCTCATATTTATGGCACGTGCTTGTTTGATGTTTGGAGATTTTGAAAACTGCGGTCCCATTTTGAGATTCATTTTCCCAGTTCCAGCTGTGACTGAGAGCTTCTCACTTGGAAATGAAGAGCGCTGACATTCCCATCCACTCGGCAGATTAACCATTTCTATTTTCCCCCAATCAGTTTCCTCCCATCAAAGATAGATACTATCGTAATCTCAGACTAATGTTCTCATGATGTATTCCGGTCTAGTTCTGGTTGTGTTGGTCGAGGAGGCTGTCAGCTGATCGATGGTCCCTCTGTTGCTGCTTGTGTCCGATATGGATCCACAGCATTCTGTATCGACCCTGAGCTGAAAGCCAAATATGTTTGCTTTAGTGGAACCCGTCTTTGCACTTTTATGTTTTAATTAGACTTGGCTGCGTTCACCTCAACATGTGTGGCTCCACATTAACAGGGCAGCCTTTTTCTTGAATGCTAATCCACATTTGACCACTGGGTGGTGCTAAAACGCTGCGGATGCAGTGATTAAGATGGCTGCATCCTGTGACAGAAGGCCCAAATTCCCACTGCTCATGATCTTTGTGAGACAAAGGAAAACTGGGCTCAGGCACAGATGGATGACTCATGCCGGCTGCAGCTCCGAGGAGGTAAAAGATGAAATGATATCTTCATAAAGAAGTTGAAAAATAAACAGCAGCTTTCAGACATTGTTGAATGTCAGAATCACATCCTAAACCTCTGAGAGGGGTCTTTTTCCTGAAGCTCTAACATGAAAACAAACAAATCTCCACACCTCATGGTGGCAGGTCACTTCACAGCAAGTCACGGCTCCAAAACACTCACCAGACTCTTAATTTGACACAAAACTTTTCCAAGTGACGGGACAGATTGCATGATGTGTTTGTTGCACACACAGCTTCATTAGCCGATTCGTCTGTGTGTGGCAGAGCAGCTGGGAGCTTCCTAAACACATGTTTAACAGAAGATGCAGCGGTGACAAGCAGCTGAGAGCGTTAGTGAATCTGTGGTTAGAGAATGCATGCTGGGAAAGATTTAAAAACCCTCTTAAACAGCAGGCAATAAAGTTTTTACTTTGAAGTGACTTTTCAGGTTGTTTTCATGAGAAGTTTTTAGAAAGTGAAGATGTTCATGTTTTATCTCATGTCGGGTTGTGGGAAGGCCTCACAGCTGGTATGAAGAGGTCAAAAAGACAGAAACCAGTCCTCCGTCACTCAAACTAACAGGCTTTACTAGTTAAACTAACAATGAACGTGGCAAAGTGGAATCTTCAAGTGTTTCTCTCTACAGTAGCTGACCTCTTCTGTCCTGATTAACAATAATACAAAAGTAATAATATTAATTTTGAGGAAATAATTATTTACTAATCATTTAACTGTTTATTTTCTTTTTTGCATGTTTTACTGTCATATAGGGATGAAAATACGCTTTACAAAGAGACTTTCAGTAGCTTAAGTTAAGTAAACTTTAACTTTCTTTTTTATAAGTCCACAGGCAAGGCACACACACACACACTTATATTGTGATCTATGTGAGGCACCATCACTTCACCACTGAGCATCGCTTACCCTTGTCATACGCAGTGAACAGCTCTTAAGCATAACATAGAAATCTAAACTAAACCTAACTAAAAAAACTAAACTAAACTAAATAAACCAGACTAAACTAAACTAGACAAAAACAAACTAAACCAGACTAAACTAAACTAAACTAAACTAAACTAAACTAGACAAAAACAAACTAAACCAGACTAAACTAAACTAAACTAAACTAGACAAAAACAAACTAAACCAGACTAAACTAAACTAACTAGACTAAACTAAATAAACCAGACTAAACTAAACTAAACTAAATTAACCAGACTAAACTAAACTAAGTAAACCAGACTAAACTAAACTAAATAAACCAGACTAAACTAAACTAAACCAGACAAAAACAAACTAAACCAGACTAAACTAAACAAACTAGACTAAACAAACTAAAACAGACTAAACTTAAATAAATAAACCAGACAAAAGCAAACTAAACCAGACTAAACTAGACTAAATAAACCAGACAAAAGTAAACTAAAACAGACTAAACTAAACTAAATGAATCAGACAAAAACAAACTAAACCAGACTAAACAAACTAAACCAGACTAAACTAAACTAACTAGACTAAACAAACTAAACCAGACTAAACTAACTAGACTAAACAAATTAAAACAGAGTAAACTAAACTAAATAAACCAGACAAAAGCAAACTAAACCAGACTAAACTAAATAAACCAGACTAAACTAAACTAAACCAGACTAAACTAATCCAAATCAGATGAAAACAAACTAAACCAGACTAAACTAAACTAACTAGACTAAACAAACTAAACCAGACTAAACTAAACTAAATAAACCAGACTAAACTAAATCAGACAAAAACACACTAAACCAGACTAAACTAAACTAACTAGACTGAACAAACTAAAACAGACTAAACTAAACCAAATAAACCAGACAAAAGCAAACTAAACCAAACTAAACTAAACTAAACCAGACAAAAACAAACTAAACCAGACTAAACAAACTAAACCAGACTAAACTAAACTAAACTAACAAGACTAAACAAACTAAACCAGACTAAACTAACTAGAATAAACAAATTAAAACAGATTAAACTAAACTAAATAAACTAGACAAAAGCAAACTAAACCAGACTAAACTAAATAAACCAGACTAAACTAAACCAGACTAAACAAAATAAACCAGACAAAAACAAACTAAACCAGACTAAACCAAACTAACTAGACTAAACAACCTAAAACAGACAAAAACAAACTAAACCAGACTAAACCAAACTAACTAGACTAAACAACCTAAAACAGACTAAACTAAACTAAATAAACCAGACAAAAGCAAACTAAACCAAATAAACCAGACTAAACTAAACTAATCCAAACCAGACAAAAACAAACTAAACCAGACTAAACTTAACTAACTAGACTAAACAAACTAAACCAGACTAAACTAAACTAAATAAACCAGACTAAACTAAATCAGACAAAAACACACTAAACCAGACTAAACTAAACTAACTAGACTGAACAAACTAAAACAGACTAAAACTAAACCAAATAAACCAGACAAAAGCAAACTAAACCAGACTAAACTAAACTAAACTGAACCAGACAAAAACAAACTAAACCAGACTAAACTAAACTAACTAGACTAAACAAACTAAAACAGACTAATCTAAATAAAACAGACTAAACTAAACTAGACCAGACTAAACTAAACTAAACCAGACTAAACAAACTAAAACAGACTAAACTAAACTAACTAGACCAAACAAACTAAAACAGTCTAAACTAAACTAACTAGACTGAACAAACTAAAACAGACTAAACTAAACCAAATAAACCAGACAAAAGCAAACTAAACCAGACTAAACTAAACTAAACCAGACAAAAACAAACTAAACCAGACTAAACTAAACTAACTAGACTAAACTAACTAAAACAGACTAATCTAAATAAACCAGACTAAACTAAACTAAACCAGACTAAACTAAACTAAACCAGACTAAACAAACTAAAACAGACTAAACTAAACTAACTAGACCAAACAAACTAAAACAGACTAAACTAAACTAAACCAGACTAAACAAACTAAAACAGACTAAACTAAACTAACTAGACCAAACAAACTAAAACAGTCTAAACTAAACTAACCAGACTCAACAAACTAAACCAGACTAAACTAAATAAAAAAAACTAACCAAACTAAACAAACCAGACTAAACTAAATAAAAAAAACTAACCAAACTAAACAAACCAGACTAAACAAACTAAACCAGACTAAACTAAACTAACTAGACCAAACGAACTAAAACAGTCTAAACTAAACTAAACCAGACTAAACTAAACACACAATGAAACTTAATATTTGAGCAGCAATGAAAATTTCTGTTTTTTCTTAGATTTAGATTAAAAAAGGTCTCCTCCACACTAACAAAAATGTTCTATATTAATAATTAATGTTTTTATAATAATAATAATAATAACTAACCCATATAACACAAATCTGAGCTTTAATGAGCTCAAGTAAAGTTTTAACTAAATATTTCTGGTGCCTGAAGATGAATCTAAATGCCCACAGAGGTTATTACATTGAAACTGAAACAGGTTTTAACACTTTAACACTGCTTGAGTCTTTTAACGGCCATGTCATTGTGTGAAACAACGCCATCAGACCTCCTACATCGATCCTATTAAAACATTTAAGTATTAATATGTTTAAAGCAAACTCTTTATGTGCAAAGTAACATTTGGATGGAAGGTAATGTTAAAAAATGAAAACATCATTTTCAGAAAGCATCACTGGAAACGCTCTCACAAAATGAAATGATGTGACTTTTATAATTTATTTATTTATTTGACTCTACTGGAAGTTTTTCTTCCTGCACCATTCACCTGCAGCGTGTCGCTGCATTCGCACAACAGTGTTCCTGTGTCAAATAAGCTCGTTTACCACTTGTTTTCATCCCTCTCTTGTGTCTTCTATTGTGGAAAAATTCGGTTAGAATCTTTGAAGTTATTTCCTGTCACAAACACACAATCATTTCCTGAGCGAAGCCACATTTTAGGTGAGTGCATTAGTGCACATGCGTGCGTCTTCTGAAGACGGAGGGAGGCTGCACGCAGGAGATCAGAAAGGTTAGAGGTGATGCAGAGCTGATCTGAAGAGGCTGACACGGAGCAAGCACCAAAAGAGAGGCTGGAGAAACGGCCCGCTAGAAGAGAAGAGAGGGGTTTGCTTGCAGTTTAATGAGAAGTTTAGGGTGAGGAACAGAGAGAAGAGAGAGCTGGCCTTTGGAAAAAGCAGTGATGGAAAAGCTGCAAATCTACCATGGACCCATCGGTAAGGAGGAGGGCGAACGGCGGCTGGGCCAGGACGGGAGAGACGGGTGTTACTTGGTCCGTGACAGCGACTCGGTACCGGGCGTCTTCTGTCTGTGTGTGCTGTGAGTAGGAACACTGATTATGTCACACACACACACACGCACACACGCACGCACGCACGCACGCACACACACACACACACCTTTATTCTGCTCCTCATGAAGCCTCAGAATGGATCTAATCCTGCTTTCTGCCTTTCGGAGCTTATTGATTTCTTTACATTTAGAGCATAAAACTAGTGTATTAGAAGCTTAAGGGTGTGTGTGTGTGTGTGTGTGTGTGTGTGTAGGTGCAGAGGATACGTCTACACCTACAGACTCCACCAGGACGACGCTGGCTCATGGGCTGCAGAAGTGAGAAATCTCATCTTTTCTATAAAGTTATTGTTTTTTTTCACACCAGAGATGTGGAGCAGACGCACGTCCGCCTCGCTGCTGTTGCTGTTATTGGGTTAGAAGTTGTTTTGGTGTCACAGTAATTCAACAAGCTGTGGATCTGAGGCAAACATGGTGCCTTCTGTTGATACGTGCTTTCTTTCTGAGATGTGACAGTGTTGAGAAAGGGCTACATTTCTACTTCCTTCGGCAATAACACCTCCTCATTCACACCCACTCTCCCCCCCTTCCCTTCAAATTTAAAGATGCCACAGCATCAGCACGCGTGCCGCAGATGTAAACGGCAGAATTGCATTTGACAGGATTTCTGATGGGATGTGTAACTGAGCGCTGAGGGCTGCAAACACCCTGAGATGGGACCGAGCAGAGACACCTAGTCTAGTCCATCTGCGGACATCAAGTCCCTCGCTCTCTCTGCCCTGCATCACGTGGACCTGCATTACAAGAATTTCACTCACAAGCTCAATAACACGTTACATTATTCATGCGCGACATCTATCTCGTTAATGAAAGATGGTGTTGGAGGTGACGGAGGTGGTGCCGGTGGCTGCAGACGGGGACGTCCAAACTGCTGCGCTGTGTGTAACGGCCCTCAGTTTGTGATTAAATGATTTTTAAAATGCATTCTAGTACCCACCCCCCCACCCCCCCACCCCCACCCCCCCCACACACACACACTCGCACAGCAAGATTGATAGCACAAAATGAAAACACCTAATATGCTTTGGAAAGGCCTTATCTGACAAAATTACAGCAGATTTGAAGGTGCAATGATTTGGTGATATTAAACGTTAATATGACCGCTGTGGGCAAGCGCGCGCACACACACACACACACACACACACACACACACACACACACACACACACACCTACAAACAATGCACGGCTCTCTGAAAAGGCTGAAAGTAAAACCAGGAGATGGATCTTTGTGGTTTTTTTTAACCTCTTGAAGGATTTTAAATGTCAGACAATTCCTAAAATAAAGTGTTTTGTTTTGTCGTTAGTGAGAAAACATTAAAACACCCAAGGGAGGGAATGTTTACACAGACATCTTGACTTTTCCAAGTTTGAAATCCCAGGAGTCCAACTTCCATTTTTCTCTTCTGCAGCTGTGGGCACAGTTTATAATTTCATATCCTCCTGGCTGCATCACTTTTTAATCATTAACATCTCTGTTTGTTGTCTTTAACACAAGACCGGTGGTTCAGACGAGTAAACATGTTTTACTTTGTGATGTTTTCATAAGAGGAGCTCGTCCTTCCTCTTTCTTCCTCCCTCCTGTGGGATTAGATGTGGAGATGAAATCTATTCTTCCCCCCTCTTGTGTTGCAGACCACTCCGGGTGTGCAGAAACGGTATTTCCGGCAAGTCAAGAACTTGATAGCAGCTTTCCAGAAGGAAGGACAGGGCATCGCCACCCCTCTGCTGTACCCCATCACCGCTCAGAGCCGGGCGCAGGCCCACGGGAAGCGACAGACGCCCGGTAACAGCCTGTCGCCGACACACAGCGGCCAGACGCCTCCTCTCCAGCAGCGTGCCACACACGTCGCTCAGGGACAGAGAAACAGACCCAAGAAGGACTTTGTCTTCTAACCCAGCTTCTTTCCACCAAACCATCTCCGCACGATTCCTCCTTCTGTATTTTCCACCCGTACTGAAGTAAATGTCACCCTTTTTCCTGCTTTTAGTGACTCACACGTCGCTCTTTCTTGCAGTATTTTCTGCACATGCAGCACAGGAGCTGCATAACTTCAGAGATGTGATGGGAATGATAGAACTGCTGAAGCATTAATATCCATTAATGCAGACGTGAGTCAACAGCAAATATTGTGCTTTGTCTTCTTAATGTAATACAGTGGATTGTTTGTTTTCTGTCTAAAATAAACTATTTTAAATGAGGTCATGCTTACACAGCACACACACACACACACACACACACACACACACACACACACACAAGCGTCTGACTGACATAACGTGGAGGGAAATGTTCAATTTGACATATTGAAGTGGTTATTTCCATGGAGAGAACGCTGACTGCTGGACGGGGTGGAGGCGGGGGGGGGGGGGGGGGGGTCCCTCTGATTGACATGACCGATGAAAAATAAGAGGAAGGGACATGGAAGGGGAGAGGAGAAGGTGAGAAAAACGGCGAGAGCATCCATTCAGCTCAGCTCGATTCTACAGTCCAGCCGTCGCCTAGCAACCGGACCCCTCCATCTTTTTTCACTTCTTTATTTTTTTCCCACTGCAGAGATGAGCTCGGGCTGTTTCTCACAGAGCATATGGTTTAGAAAGAGGAAAAGAGAAGAAGAGGAAGGCACATCGCAGCTGATCATCGACGCGACGCGCGAGTCAGAGACGTAGATCACCTGCTCAGTCAGAACATATGCGTCGTGTGTCTCTGTCGTCCACGGGCCCCGGGAGAAAAACACCACAATTACTGTCGGGCAGATGGTGGAGCGACCGTGGGAGGGAGCTTGGGGGTGAAGGCAGACGGACAGGGAGGTGGATTAGTGGGTTTGCTAGTTTTTAAAAAAGAAAAACTTCTTTACTTTCTGTTTTAACTTTTCCTCCTTTGGTGGGGAGAGGCTTGGAAGTGGCTGGCATGGAGTCTGATTGGCATTTCCTAATGAGAGGAGACAAGCTGTAGAGAAAGGCGCAGCCAACTCCAGGTCCTGCCCCTTCTGCACTCGCCACCCACTCGCTGAGCCTCAGCTGTCACATTTCTTTCCCTTCCTCTGAGCCTTTTCTCCCCTCTCTCCTCCTCCTCCTCCTTCTTCTGCTCCTTCTGACAGACGCAGGTTTCTCATGCAGATCTCAGTTTGAGCCGTAATGATGGGCGACGATGGCAGCACAGATTTGAAAGTTGCAAGAAAATCTCCTAGAAATGAGAACAAAGCGGGGCCCAAAAACTGTGTGCAAGGGAAGGCGACAGAGGACACATGGGTGTGTGTGTGTGTGTGTGTGTGTGCGTAGGGTGTAATAAGCAAACAGCACCTCTAAAATCCCAGGGAGCACTCTGGTAATTCACACAGAATAACTTTAATCAGCTTTGTAACCCAATAAAGTGAGCTTCTTTAGCGAGAATAATTACTATAGCCATGTATAATCTTTGCAAAATGTAACTGCTCTTCTATTGATTAACAATACTGACACTTATGAACAACGGAGCGTCCAGTTGAGCACTTTTTTTCCTCGCTGTGAAAGCACTGGCTATGTACATTCTTGATTTCAGAACACACACTCATACAAACTACAGTTGAAGCACACCAGAGGCGGAAACCACAGCAGGTTTCTTCTCTAAAGGGGAGTGTCAGAGTCATCAAGGCCTCTCTTTCACAACATGTAAACGATAGTATATCCGAGGTAAACCAGATGGGAACTCAAATGGCAACCGGAGAGCTTGTGACGGAGAGGATTATTCACTGCCTTCATCTCCAGCTCGGCGATCGTTGGTGAACAGGGTCCCAAAGTGACGAGGAGTGTCGACACGGCGATTGTCAGTTGGTCAGTCCGCCAGACGGGATAGAAAAAGCGAAGCCACAGCCAAACCACACTGCTTGTGCCACGGTTTAGAAATCGGAGGAAATGGACGATAATAATAAAATACCATCATTTTGTCACAATTAAAGGCATTTGGAAGTTTTTTTTTACCCCCCAGATTCTATCTCTGTTCTCCATCTTCTTTTTTTCAGTAAAGTATAGAAACAGTAGAACAAATCAGAGTAGAGTAGAAACAGGCCGTCTTTGGTGGGATGGTGGGGGGGCTGTCTCTGTGTCTCTGTTACCTGCCCCCCACCTCGCTTAGTGTCATAAAGTGGATGTTGGCGGGGCAGTCGGACAGCTCCGGTTGCTGCTCTACGGGCAGGGAGTAGTAGCCGTCGTAACCCTGAACGCGTCCTTCGCTCAGCAGCTGCTGCTTCTCCGCCTCGCTCCACGCCCGGCTCCCAGCATCCCCCAAATCCAACCTCTTCCTCTCCTTCTCCCAGGCTTCATCCACCGCCCTCTTCCTCGCCTCCTCCATCACCCGCGCCCTCTCCTCCTCCTCTGTACCGCCGTAGCGCACGCACAGGCACAGCGCCCCCTGCTGGAGAGTGATGTCGGCGAAGCGTCGAGTCCTGCCGTTGAGCGTGGCGCTCATCTGTGACACGCTCACGTTCACCCCGCTCTCCAGGACACGTCCCCCGACTCCCAACCCCAGGGCGAGGTCTTCCTCTATAGGACGGGACTGGAGGAAGTGGTGCGTGTCGCAGCCGTGCATGGTGAAGCTCAGCCCGCTCAGGTGGACGGCACCGTTCAAAATGGCTGCCACTCGGCGGCTGTCCTCGCTGGCGACTCCGATGACCTCCGCGCTCACTCGACCGTGAGAGACAGCAAATCGGATGCTGGGGCCGAGGATGGAGGGTCTGGAGCCGAAGGGAGGAGGACGTGAGGGCCGGTGGCACGCCGAGCCCACGGGCTCCGAGACCAGAGGTAAGCGCTCCAGAGAGATGAAGCTCCTCAGCTGCCTCCGCAGTTCACACTGGATCCCCAGAACCATCTGGAAAAACAGAGAACACTCTTATCAAGCCACTGGGAAGCGGAGAACGCCACACTCGTTCATGGCTTCAGCTCTCACTACTTTCTCTGTTTAATTGAATCTGTTATGGGAGCTTCAACAGTGACACCAAAAAGAGGTTGATGACTTTCCAGCTAACCTGTGATAATACATGTGAATATTAATAAAAAAATATTAGTTTACATTAAAAAAAAAACTAGATTCTGAATTTCAGAAGCTTACAAAAGGGATATTGCCCCCAGAGTTAGATAAGTGGCAGTATTCAGCTAGCTTTAGCTTAGCATACTCACTTTAGGGTGGAATATTCTTTTAAAAAACCATCAGATTCTTAACTAATGACTAAATCAGTTAATCGATTGAGGGCCTAGCTCTGGGATAATGATAATAAATATAATAATAATCTGTTGTTGCAATTCAATAGAAGCACTGAGGTCAGAAAACTGATTAGCCGACAGTTAGCATGTCTGCGCGTCTGTGCGGGACTCTGGCCTCAACTTATATGATGTTCCAAAATGTTAAATGAATTAGAGAGATGGGTAATGATGAGGGAAATAATAAGGAGCATGAATGCATGAGATCATCATAAAAGATATAGTTTCAACAGCATTTTTAATATTTTTTAAATGATTTAAAAGATTCTCACTAAATGTAATATTTTATCATAACGTTAGCATTTTACTTCATAATATATTATTTTTTATATTATTATTATTTTCTTTTTGTTTCAGTTATTTTGTGTCTGATTGTTTCAAAACATTTTAAAACTAAAAAAAAAAAAATAAAATAAAAGATACCAAACATTTTAAAGAACCAGAATCATGGTATTTATCTATCTATTTATTTATTTATTTATTTATTTATTTATTTATTTATTTATACCATTCTTGATATCTTATAGCAAAAACTGTGACAAGATGAAACATAAGACTGACAAGAATAAACAGGGAATTAAAAATCTGCATCATCTCAACATATGTTGATGTTCTTTGAAGATAAAAACTGACTAAATGTTATTTAGCAAAAACAAGTGTTAAATCTCCTCCAGCCGATCCATCATAATCTTTCAAATTTCTCCACGTGTTCTGTCAGATTTAATTAACCAGCTGAAATTTCTAAACTTTTATTTTTAAACCTCGGAAGGGAATCAGAAAGCCAACAGGGTTGCTGTCATGCTAAAAGGTGAAATTCACCTTTGGAACAATAAAACCTTCGTCCCTGGTCTTTGGCTTGGAGCTGACCACATGTTTAAATATAGAACAAGCAGCAACAGTTTCTTTTGTTGCTGTGAAGCAAAGCCACAATGTCACATTTACAGGCATGCATGTTGTGTTTTATAACCACTCACTGAAGGGATGGTTTGCTCTGGCTCCAGATTTTGTTGTTCATTATGATGAATTATGAATTATTTTGACTAATTTCAAACCCTCTGCTTGTCCAAAAACCCCCAACAAATTCAGATGCCCACATAATGGTTCAGCCCCCTACGTGCTTCAGGCTCTCCTCTGATGTGGCAGACTTGTCCCTGCTGATCCAAGCATTTCTTGCTTATTTTACCCCGAGT
This sequence comes from Nothobranchius furzeri, assembly GCF_043380555.1. Taxonomy (NCBI): domain Eukaryota; kingdom Metazoa; phylum Chordata; class Actinopteri; order Cyprinodontiformes; family Nothobranchiidae; genus Nothobranchius; species Nothobranchius furzeri. The sequence continues at coordinate 27,116,301 of NC_091741.1, read as the reverse complement.
AAAGCTTGTATGACATTAATTGCCACCAGAGACCACTGCAAATGTATTGATCAAACAAGTTTCCCACACCTTTAAAAGTCAAGTTCACTGAGAAACAATTGTTTACTTGGTCCTTATGAAATATGATATGACTCTGAGTTTAACTGATGCATTAGCCACTGATAGAAAATAAACATGGAAATGCTCAGATTCTAGAAGCCAGTGAGATTCGTCGTAATATTGAGTTAGCGTTCATGGTCTGAGCCATATTGGCTTGCGACGAGGGAGGCTGCCGTTGAACATTTCTATGAACGTATGATGAATGAGAGAGTAGAGCACGTCTCACCTACTAGAAGCTAACTGTTACATTAGCATCTCCACCACACAGCTGAACTCCTCTAGGCTTGTGTTAAGATAAAACATTGCAATGATGCAAATCAAACAGAGTCAGCGGTAGAGTTGTGTTGCTATTAGCCAATCAGAAGTGAGAAGTCCAAATATCAGGAAATAAGATTCCAAATCCTGCTTTCTGAGGCTCATCTCAGCTTTGGCTCACTCCCAGTTCCTGAAACAGCAGCGCCAGAGCTTTTCGCCCTTAGAGATCAACTAACAATTTATGCTACATTTGTTTGTACTGGAGACTACTAGGGACTACTGAAAATGTGTAAACAAGTGAGTTAACTTGGTCTAAGTTCACTCATTCACTGGCGCATCTGTTTCAGGAAGTAGATGTTAGCTAGAGCAGAGGGGAGCAGAACACAGCAGGATCTGGAGTCTTATTTCCTGATATTCAGATATCTCACTTCTGATTGGATAACAGCAACATGACTCTACCTAATAAATGTTTGCTTTGCAAAATTGATGTACTGTAGTATCTCAATTAACACAATCGTAAAGAAGTTCTGCTGTGTTGTGGAGTTGCTAATGCTAACGGTTAACTTCTACTAGCAGAGACATGCTCTACTCTCGGCTAAATGCTAACAGCCTTTGGCGGTCGCGAGCCAAGATGGGTGAGTCCATGAATGTTAATTCTCAATGTGACCTGGATCTCTGTGGCTTTTTCTGACCCAAGCGTTACCCCGTCTAATTTCTATTGATGACTAGTTAAGGAAATAGGGGTAGAAGGCTATTTTCATGTTTAGCCTGCGTGGTAATCTCTACGTGACTGACCATATTTCAAAAGGAGAAGTAAAAAATGCCGCAAAACTTTACGGTTAGTTTGACCTCAATCTAATCGCCGCACTATCTTCTACATATTTGTACTGTCGGTAACGCTTCCTTTTACAGCCCCCTAATTACTAAGTACTTACATGGTAATTACATGGTAAGTTAAAGTGTATTATTGTGTCATTAAAGTGTATAATTGTAACAAAGTGTAATTACTGTGTAAAGCAGTATTTACTGGAAATTATTAATAAAATAAAAACTAGAATTGAACCTGAGTTACATGGTAATAACTGTTTAAGAACTCAGAAACAATAATACACTTTAACTTACTATGTAATTACCATGTAAGTACTAAGTAATTAGGCGACTGTAAAAGGAAGCGTTACCATACTGTCTCCATTGCCTCGCGGACAACTAAAAAAACCATCTGTGTGGAATGTTGCCTTCCTATGAACAAACACTTTTCCTGGTTTCCTTTGATTAGGATCTCCTTTTCCTTCTGTATTTAGCATGCTTCAGTGGCCTTCGTCTTATTAGGCTACCTTGTTCTGGTGCCATATGCTTTCATTTTCTCAAACAGATGAAATTGTGCTACAAGGACTATTCAGTTTTCTTCATTTTTGCTGTTCCAAACATTTTTAGAAGCTCTGTTGCCCTTATTGAGCTGTTTACTCCGTGGCGTGCTTTGCATTGTGGTGTTTGAACTGAACCAAAGCTTTGTGGTGACAACGCTAGGCTCTGGGGATAATCTTTATTGGCAGGGCCTGAGAAATTGGTCACATTAAAAAGAAAGATGAATGGCACCAAATACCAGATTAATTCTTTGGAAAAAGTTGTTTCATTCTTTCAGGAGAATCGAGGCTGGAATGTAAATTTACCTCTCAGAACAAGAGTGACCCAGAGCTCGCTTTGAAAGCAACACTCGAGTGGTTTGGAGGGCACATTGAAATGTGCTTGTATGGCCCAGTCAGACTGTCTGCAGTGTGTGTGTGTGTGTGTGTGTGCACCTCTGAGAACCATCCATCCTGAAGAAGTTGGAGCAATTTTGTCTCGAGGGATGGGCAAAAATCCCAGTGAGCAAGGGTGCCAAGCTCATGCAGCCCAAGAGGACTTGCAGCTGGAGTTTTGAGAAAGGGCTCATTTTTGAGGGAGGTTAATTCTTTAACATTTTTAAATTACCACTGCATGTGCCTTCTATTTTATTTTACAGTAAAGATACTTTTGCACCTACAAAGCTGTGGAGTTGTGTTAATCACATGTAAGCGCCAGACTGGGAAGCCCCGAGGATAAAATAAAGCACCCGGAAGTGTTTGTACTTTTTCATGTCAAGCTGAAAGCGTATAAAACAACATGATTCTGACACAAAGAAGCTGATTATGCCCACATTTGATATTTGTTAGATGACTACTTCGCTGTTAGCATTGTTAGCTCAGTGTTAGCCTCCAACCTTCTACACTAGAGATGCTGCAATCAGGATTTTTGCTGCTGATCACCGATACCGATCAAATGGATTGGACCTAGATTCTCTTTGTAGTTATGAGTGCTACATGATCTGGGGAAAAGGAACAATAACACTGCCTTACAGCTGCTGTGTTGATGCATTTTAATGAGCTTTCCCTGCAGGTTTACATCACTCTCACAGAAAGACAGGTTGGTATGACCGACTCTGAAAGGCGTTGATCAAAATTCGCCTATCACGTGTTTTTCACAGAAATCAGCCAATTTTGATCGGTGGTTGATAAATCAGAACATCCCTATTCTTTACCCAATACAAAAACAAAAGCAAAAATGCCATGGATTCTTCGGGGTACAAGAAATAACCTCTGGGTCGCTCCTGTTACTGGCTGCTGCATTTTACCGGCCAGGTAGCATTACAAATGCGCTGCCGCGTTAGCCGGCGCCGACTCGGCTTACAGGTTGTAAACAAAGACTAAGTACCTCTTTGGCCATTTTGAAAGTAAAGGAGAAAAACTGACTCCCCCCCCACCCCCCCACCCCCCCAGCTGGCGGAAGTACTTGTTCTTCATAATCCTGATTGGTTGGTGCCACCTGGTCACTAGGTACCCTACCCATGGTGCATGATGCGCGTGGGTGGAGCGCCAGCACCGGATGTGACTCGTGGGATCAAATGACATACTAAAATGTCTACTATTACTACTACCACTACTACTACTACTACTACTAATATTTTATTAATCCATTTGGGGAAATTCTTTTGCGTATCATTTCTCAAAAGCACGTGGGAGGTATCTTTTATCCCTATGTCCCATTGAAAGCGGCACACCGCGCCGCACCGCTCTGCAAAAGTTAGGATTGAGTTCTATTTTAGCCGCGAGGTACACGTCAATTTCTGCAGTTATCAAAGGGTTAGAAAGGAAATCACACATGGTTTCAGTGTAAAATCCCTGGTAATTTTCAAAATAAAAGTACTGCAGCAATGTTATTTCAAATATATGTAGCTCACGTGTGAGCCAACGGCTTGTTTACTCCAAGCATTGTTCCAGAAGTGCAGCTGTGTTTTTTTCACAACTTTAATCCTGGCCGTGGAGAGGAACAACATCACATACGCATGACATCAAACAGCGATTTCAAATGTGATTTCCTTCTTTTAAAGGCGGATTGCTCAAACAAAATGTGACCTTTGAAGTCTCGAGGGATGTTGTGATCTCGCGAGTCCAGCGAGGAAGCCGTTTCGTGGTCATTACTCTTGCGGTGTGTAATGGACCGCATGGAAGCTCGTGGGTAAAATGTTCCGCGCCGCTGATGCTTCCATTGTGAAACCTGGGTTAGTGACCCATCAACATGTGGGCTAGTGGGTCCTGTAATCAATAAGTTCTCCTCATTCAGCCACAGCTGCTACTGGGCCACTGAGTTTCACAACCAGAGCCATTGTGGGTGGGTAAGTGATGTGACTTAATTATTCAATTCAAGTTTATTTATAAAGCGCCAAATCACGACAAGAGTCGTCTCAAGGCACTTCACATAATAAACATTCCAATCCAGGTCAGTTCATTAAGCCAATCAGAAATAATGTTTCCTATATAAGGAACCCAGCAAAATGCATCAAGTCACTGACATTATTAATTATGCAACCCAGAACCCTTTTACCACGGTAACTATTTACCCTAGAACGTCAGAACATCAACATTTATTCAGTCCTTGTTGCCTCACCTACACAGTGAGTCTTTGTTCTGTGGACATCATGAAACCTTCACATAAGAGATCAGCGACCTCAACATGCCAAACCTGGTTATATAAAGGAAATAATGAAGCACGGTGGTCCCTGGGAATGCTGCGAATACTCAATCAATCAGAAGCGTTGAGTGCTCCCTCACCACAACAAAGGCTTCAGGTGGTTTCAAATAAACTTTCCAGCAAGTGACCATTTCTGGCAATGTCAAGGTCAAGGTCACAAGGTCACATTTATTTCTAAAGCACACTTATTATTGCTTCCGCAACCCAAAGTGCTGTACTACACAGAAGATAAAATCGCAAACAAGTATAACTAAAAACCATAAAATCATACAAATCTAAAGTCTGTTGTCACATTGCCCCCACAAGGACATCTGGAAATCCGTGCATAAATGTTGGGTTCATCAACTGAACTGAAACTAAAATTCTTGCAATTTTATTTCTCCAACTAGCGAAGAGAAACACCGGCTCAGTCAGACTCTAGACATGCGTCTGTGTAATAAATGATGGGCCATGAAGTTGGCCTCAGAGTTTTACCTTGCTGGAGTCCCAGTTCTGTGTCTTTGTCTGGGTCTTCATCAGCTCGTATGTTTGCTCCATCCTGCCCACGTCCGGCTTTGGGAAACCAGGGACAACATTATGAAGCTGGAAGCCAAACAGCTGCAGCCAGCTCCCGATGTCTGGACACACACACAGTGTGGAAAAGAAAGAACATTGCATTCAGGAAAAAAGTTCAAACGCACTGTGGATCTTGTGAAGCAAACAGAAAAGTCATAAGGCCAGGTAAGCAGCTCTTCACACAGGAAACACAATCTAGAGCAAAACCTGCAGCAGAGACGGGTCGTTTGGTGCCCCCCCCCCAAAAACACACACACACACACACACACACACACACACACACACACGCACACACTGATTCTTCCTGTAATAAACCATCCTGCAGCAGGAAAACGTGACAGGCCAAACGAATGTGCCATTAGCCAGAAGGACAAACGCCCCCACCGACATTCTGTATTCATCTTCTGCTCTCCTATTCCATCTCCTTCCCTCACCCGAGTCTCTGTTCTGTCTCTTGGGAAAGCGGTGTGTTCTCGGCAGTCAGAGAACCGTGTTAAAAAAAACAACAATGTGGTCAGAGACACGGCTGTCCTTTATGTTGCCTGCACATTCTACGTGTCGTCCCCTTTGACTCAGCTCACCTGTGGTTAACCATGTGCCCCTTTCACTCATCCTTCATGGCAGATGTTTCCCTTGCATGTGTGGGAGTAGGTGTCATTGAGTGAAATATCTACGTCTGTCCTTTGCTCTCTGTCAGTCAGTAACAGATTGTGTGTTGAATGCGAGCGTTAGTGAGTGTGAAGCTCACCTGTGGTGAACTGTGTCACCTCTTCCACTCTACCAACCGGGCAGTTATTCTTGAAAGCATACAGGTTGAACGGCTTCAGTTCTTTGCTCAGCTCTCCCCACAACTCATGGTTTGGCGAAGTCCATCGGCCGGCGAGTGTGTCGTAATCCCGCCTGCCGAGGTGGACGAGTTGTGTGAAGGGATCGTATAAGCCTCCATGGAAGCCGATGACAAGCTGGAAATCAGGATTTGTGTCCTGATACACCTCTCCGTACGGGCTGTAGAGGATCTCTTTGATTAATCGACCCTTGCTAGAGAACACCGCCCTCGGGCTTCCCACGCTGTCACAGGCGACATAATACTCCTCCCCGCTGCTCAGTTCCATGGCAATGAGATGGCCCTGAAGGTCGTAGTACAGCGACGTGATCAGATTGCTGCTGTGGTTGTACAAGTGACTGACCCTGGTGGGGTTTGATAGATCAGCGTAGAAGAACTGCAGCTGTTCGCCCTGGCTGTTCTTGGTGGCGACGCGTCTACCCAGCCCATCGTAGCGGTACCAAACCGAGCGCTCCATCACTCGGTCGAAGACGCGGGTCAACAAGCCATTAGAGTTGTAATCAAACAAGTCATTTGCTCGCTGACGGAGAAAGCCATCGTCATCCACGTTGTATTGAAGCTCGCCGAGGTGTGTGATGCGATCTCGCTGGTCATAGCGCAAAGGTGTCAACCTAGAGTTTGACAAATTAGATGTAGCAACCGTCAGATCAAGCACAATAAAACAGAATCACATGCATACAGAACCAGTGTCCACCCACCTGGTGCTGGTCCCGAGGCTGAGCAGGTTGATGTTACCATTTAGGTCATAACTGTAGCGCCACTGAGGACGCTCGTTGACTGAGGCACTCTGCAGTTGGCTGTCTGCATCATACTCATAAGTGTGGCGTGTCACGTTGCTGTCCACACCGACCCTAATATCACAGGTGGTTGTTCGCCCTGCCGAGTCATACTGAATGGTCATCCAGTACGCGATGGATTTCAGGATCTCATATTGGACCTCTACCACCTGACCGTAGGAGTTGAATACCTTAGTATGCTTCATCAGATGGGTGGTAATCACCTGAGACAGACAAAGACAATGCAAGCATGAGGTGCGAAGTCCAGAACTAAATTTAAAATGGTTTCTAAACATCAATGCCCCTGCAGATCTTCAAGACGAAATAGTTGAAGTTTTTGGGTTTTTTTGCTCAACTAGTTTATAACTTTCAGTTTAGGTGTAGAACTTTACTTTTAAATGATGGTCGGACTGTCCTCGACGCCTGGTTTGAATCATTGAGAGGTAACAAACTGAGGAATTGGGAGTGTTAAAGGCACAATTTGGCAGTTTTGCTTGATTTTATCACCCCCTAGTGTCTGTTTAGTTGAACCAAAAGCAAAGCTTATCTCTTTGCTGTGAGTTCGACTTTTCAACACTTTAATCTAAAAGCTAAAATGTCTCCTCAGCCTTCATTAGTGTCTACAGAAGCGGCTCATTACTAAATATAACAAATCAGCTGTGTTCATGACCTAAAACATGCAGGAACCGTACTGTAATGCCAGATTTATACTTCTCTGTCTGCGTTGGTGTGGAGACACGCAACGCCATTATGAATCAGATCAAGGGCTCTCTGACGGGCTAACAGAGGGTGACGGAGACAGACTGGATGAACATCTGTCTAAAGTGAAGGAGACTGGAAGCTTGTTATTGGTCAGGACACTAACCAAAAAGATATTTAGTGGCAGACCCAAAACAGATTGAAGGACGCATCGCGGGAAAAAGTCTGAAAATATGAACGTTTATTTACCCGTTACTGAAGAAGTACAAAATATGGAGCAAACGTGGACGGAAATGATGGGAAACGCGGGTTTAGAGGTGGAGGGGGATGAAAGACTAATTTGTCCCTGTTAAAAACTCTCTGAAATATATAAACACATTAGTAATGCACTATCGTGGACCGGATGCGTGAGTGTAATGGTGGCAGGATACCACAGAAAATCGCTACGCCCTCTGTTGACCTTGCAGGGAATTGCTTTGCAACACTCCGCAGCCTGCGCAGAAGTTCGCATGTTGAAACTTTTCCGACACTCCGTGAGCGTCTCTCCGTTGCGGAACTGACAGAGAAGTATAAATCAGGCTTAAGTCTATCAGACTGGACTGGCACTCTGAAGTTGCAAATGCGGTATTCTGGCCCCGAAGGGTGGTGGGAGTCTGAGTGACCTTTCATTGACCCTGTAAAGGACCATTTAACCACATACAGGCTATGAAATTAGATTAAAAATATGAAAAAGTGACATAGTATGGCTTTAAAGCAAAGTTACATCAAAAACAAAGGATAGTGACCCTTAAAGACAATGAAACAATTCCCTCTGTTTTTGGTGAGCAGTAGGCCTGCCTCCCATTAACCTGAGTTAATGGGAGGCAGGCCTCAGCAGATTTCTTTTGCTTGGAAACATCACCATCACTTCACCCGATGTCTACGTTCTCCACACATATAGACATGTGTATATAGATGTACAGGTCCTTCTAAAAAATTTGCATATTGTGATAAAGTTCATTATTGTCTGTAATGTACTGATAAACATTAGAATTTCATATATATTAGATTCATTACACACAACTGAAGTAGTTCAAGCCTTTTATTGTTTCTAATATTGATGATTTTGGCGTACAGCTCATGAAAACCCAAAATTCCTATCTCAAAAAATTAGCATATCATGAAAAGGTTCTCTAAACGAGTTATTAACCTAATCATCTGAATCAACTAATTAACTCTAAACACCTGCAAAAGATTCCTGAGGCTTTAAGAACTCCCAGCCTGGTTCATTATTCAAAACCACAATCATGGGTAAGACTGCCGACCTGAAAGCTGTCCAGAAGGCCATCATTGACACCCTCAAGCAAGAGGGTAAGACACAGAAAGAAATTTCTGAACGAATAGGCTGTTCCCAGAGTGCTGTATCAAGGCACCTCAGTGGGAAGTCAGGAGATGTTGGAGCACTTCATGCTTCCATCTGCTGAAAAGCTTTATGGAGATGAAGATTTCATTTTTCAGCACGACCTGGCACCTGCTCACAGTGCCAAAACCACTGGTGAATGGTTTACTGACCATGGTATTACTGTGCTCAATTGGCCTGCCAACTCTCCTGACCTGAACCCCGTAGAGAATCTGTGGGATATTGTGAAGAGGAAGTTGAGAGACACCAGACCCAACACTCTGGATGAGCTTAAGGCCGCTATCGAAGCATCCTGGGCCTCCAGAACACCTCAGCAGTGCCACAGGCTGGTTGCCTCCATGCCACACCGCACTGAAGCAGTCATTTCTGCAAAAGGATTCCCGACCAAGTATTGAGTGCATAACTGAACATAATTATTTGAAGGTTGACTTTTTTTGTATTAAAAACACTTTTCTTTTATTGGTCGGATGAAATATGCAAATTTTTTGAGATAGGAATTTTGGGTTATCATGAGCTGTACGCCACAATCATCAATATTAGAAACAATAAAAGGCTTTAAATAGTTGTGTGTAATGAATCTAATATATGTGAAAGTCTAATGTTTATCAGTACATTACAGACAATAATGAACTTTATCACAATATGCTAATTTTTTGAGAAGGACCTGTACATGATTCCACACTCAACTCTTAGTTGTGTGATTGAGACCTTGACCCACGCATTGATTCAGATTTTAAGGATTGAATCAAGTTGACGATATCCAGATAGCTAGCTAGTCCCAAATTAGCATTACCCTGGATTGTATGGTGTAGAACTTTAGCGAACTTACATCAAATGAATTTGATTTTGAACAAACAGGGCTGCAGTTCAACTGAAATAGATCTCACTCTTTGAAAAATCAAGTAAAAGTGTTTACTTTTTAGGGGCGTGTCCTCAGATAATTTTCATTATAAAATATTGTATAATAAACCTAATGCAAAAGAACAGCTCTAAGCTTACTCTGTAGTTGCTGCCACCCACCTTCTACTGCAAACCGCTAATTAAACCAGTGAACTTGCACCAAGGACCCATAAAGCCAAAACAACGAGTGAAAGGTGCTAAAAAGCACCCAAGCACTCAGCTGGGAAGAGCTGCAAAGTCAGATAAAAATAATCTTTGTTTTTGTCGCCATGGAGAACGACTTTTATATCACTCAGTAAGTCGGCTCTCTGGTATAATCAAACCATTAATCGGATGAGCTTTAATATATTAACGTTCCATCGGGACACGGTGGCTTCGGATTAAACCAGTTTGCTTCTTACCTGGTTGAGGTCATAGAAGATGACACTGAACTTGCCAAACTGCTCGACCCGACCAGACACATCAACGTAACGGTACAGATCGATGGGCAGCGGGGTTTCGTTGATGACGGCCTGCATGCTGGTGACTCTGAAGCTGTTGTAGCTGTAGTCAAACCTGGCGTTGACCAAGCCTTCTTCGCTGAAGCGGAAGATCTGCCGGCTTGTCAGGGGGCCTAGGAGGAGGCGAGGGTTTCTGTTACTGATATGAACGCTGTGCATTGTTTCACCGGCACATCAGCAAAGAGCCGGACTTATCTGCACACGGAGCCTTTACAATTGGCCTTCACACCACCCATACAAGTGCGCCTAATTAATCCAAATAAAAAGAAAACTAATTCAGCATCAGTAATGTGGTTCGGTCCATTCAATCTCCACTATCCCCACATCACCGTGGCACTTCCACTGGTGACCTTTAATGCGGTGAGATAATGAAATCTAAAGACAATAGCCATGATGAGCCAATGTGCTCCTTAATGTCAGAACATCAACATTAACAACACCCTTCTTCACCTCCGCTGCTGGCTACCGCGGCTCATCCAAAAGGCCTGCTAATGAAACACCATTACGCGGCTATTTGAGATGACTCTGATTGCACTTAAAATGACTAAGTGTCTCGGTTTGGAGCCGCCAGATAGCTGGATCAGCATTACATCTCCTATTTTTATTTTCCCAGGAATGTTGATCGGAAGCCTTTGTTAATGGGAGGCTGGGCGAAGCGCTGGTGGAGGCTTTTCCTCAGCCCTAGGGAGCCGGCCGTCTGCTCGTCTCGCTTCTCTAGCTGTCACTTCTCTGAGCTGTCATCTTTCCTTCCTCTTCTGTTCTTTTTTTGCTCTCACCTACCTCTCTGTATCTCCTTTTGACTTAAAAATCATTTTTTATGGTTCCCTACTTTTCTTTGTCTCCTCTCAAGGGACAATTACTGCTATCGCTATCCACTCTAAGGCTCCGTTTGTTCTGCTGAAATTAGATCAGTTAAAGGAAAGGTGAGAGTCTATTCACGGGGAGGGCAAAGTGATAAACACACACACACACACACACACACACACAGCTGCACCTCACAGATTAGTGACACCTGATCATGGCTCACCAGTCACAAAGGCACGGGAGGTGAACCGGCAGAAGATGAGAGCGCTCTCAGCGACCCTGGACAAACTCCGTAACGTGAAAGAATTGCTGAACTGTATTAACAACGGCAGTAAATATCTGCTGCGACAGCGAAGGGCTTCTATTGATCGTCCTGCCGTAACCTAACGGCAGTGCTGCGTCTTTCAGATGTTATGTGTCGAGGAGGTGAAAGTATCGCTTGGTTCTGTCGGGTTAGTGAAGATTTCAACATTTCCTGTGTTAAACGGACGTAAGAGCTGTTAAATGGTCGCACCCTCACGACTTTTCCACGTCATATCAGCTTCTAATTGCTTGTTTTACTCTGATCGGGCTCCCTGGTTGCAGAGGTGGGAAACAGAGAGCGCAGCCCCGAGCCTGAGGGGAGGGGGCGGTCTCATATTTACAGCTGTGGTAGACCGCAGCCTCTTCCACTTGAACATGCTCGGCCATTTTCACACATCTAACTGTGGCTGCGTCAGCCTCAGATGTAACAGCATCACATCTGACTCAAAGCCAGACTACAGAGTTTAATGCTAGTCGTGAAATCTGGCTTCTTTTCTGAGTGCTGCGAGTGGAGCGAGTGATCCTCGACGGAGGGTTCACCGACACGTGGCTCCTCCTTTCTGCTCTTTAAATCAACCCTTTCATTCTCCAAACATCTTAAATATTTAAGAGTTGTGGCCGCGGGTTTGTTTGGCTCGCGTGTGCAGCTGGGAGCGCAGCGGCGTCAGTACCTGTCTGTCTGTAGCGTATGGAGCTTATGAAGCCGTTATGGGTGAGATGAATGGTCTTGACAGTGCCAGAGGCTTCGTCGTAAGTGAAGGTCACAAGGGTGGAGTCGTAAACCACCTCCGAGAGCTTCGCTGCCGGTGTGTACCTTGATGTATGTGCACAAAAACAGAAAGGAACCCAATAAAACAATTGAAAAATACGTGTAATATTCAGACACAGTCATAAGTAAACATCCTATGCCTGGATGAAGCCAAGATCCCTCGAGCCTCTGGGGAGGAGGCTGCATCGTTCTTCCATATCTCATCAAAATGCGAGCAGCTCCTGTGGCAGTTACGGTGTTTAAATTCTGGAAAACGGGGCCGTTTATCACAACATCGAACCAAAGAGTGTTAAAAATGTTAGAACACAGCCTGAAACTTTAATCATGAATCACGTCTGACACGAGGAGAAGATAAGATGCAATAATAAGATGATCTGACCCTAAATCACCTTCTCATTAGAGCAGTCAGAGTCATTCCAAGCCTGTATTTATAGCCCCCACATGGAGGCAATCGCCTTTATCTTCTCATGTGTTCAACTGACAGAAGCTTAATTAGATCTCGTCCACCGACGTTGCCAGATTTAGCGTCTATGCTGCAGAAACCCACCTGTAGATGACGCTGCGCCCTGTCCCCAAGTACTGGGTCCGGGTGAGCCGCCCGTCCAGCGTGTAGTCCTGCACAAACAGGGCCTGGCTGTCCGGAGGGGTGTAGATGTTCCTGTAGTAGCCGATCGACAGCAGCGACTGCAGGGTGTGCTTCACCATGCTGGGCATCGTCACGGCGACCAGCCGGTCGGTTTGGTCGTAGTCGAAGACGTAGTGCCGCTGGCTGTGCAGGAGCAGGATGATGGACTGCGAGAGAACACAGGAAAGAGGATGGAGACGTCTTCTTTATAACAAGCGTTGCACCTGTTGTCATGAAGCGACGTGTTCTTAGCTACATTACAAGCTGTTTAACTCGGTCTATGAGGAACAAACTAATAAAAGAAAACTACATAATTAGAGCTGCGAGGGTCTCTAAGCACCATTATTCGCTGTTACCTGCCTCGTTTGTCTACACGGTGTTACACATCTGTGCATTTAAACAGCAGTGAAACAATTCATTCTTATTGTCTAGCTGCAGAGCAAAGAAATTCACTAATAAATACAGAAAAAGCTACAAAGTTCTGCACAGATCTGCAACGCGAGCTCTTTCCGACTATAATTATGTCTGAGTCTATCTCCGTTTGAAACGTCTGTCTGAGAATCAGCGACCTTCTGCCTCAACAATGATGCTTCAGTACTTGTCGGTAAAAAAGGACCCTGTGTTAATATTAATTATGTGATTCTTGGTATTATTCAAAGGATGCCGAGCGTTTGGTGTAAAAGCCACTTTCAGGAGACGGATGATTTCTTTTCTCTGCTCTCAGTCTCGGAGCAGCGAGGCCTGATTGAGTTCTGTTCTGTGTCACAAAGAACTTTGACTTCTGGTTCGTTTGAATCTGTGCATGATTGTACTTTCACGTGTGTACTTTGAGAGCACATGGACATTTAGCTTTGTATGTCAAGAAGGTGCTTTTTACAACTTTTTTCCGCTTCGTTTTGCAGAACTGTAAACAGGAAGTGAAGGTCGTCTCACTCGGTCGGCGTAGGTGTAGCTCCAGATCTTGCCGTTGACCCAGGCTCTGGACACCACCCTGTCGTTTTCATACTCCAGCTGCTCGGACCAGTCTCCTCGGTGGATGGCCGACAGAAGCCCCCCAGCGGAGTAGCTGATGTTCACTTCGGTGTATTTGCTGCTGGGGGACCAAACCACCGGCCGGCCCAGCGAGTCGTACTGGATGTGGAGGGTGAACTTCCTGTGGTCGTCGTAGATCTTCCCCACTCGGGTGTTCTGATCGAAGTCTATGGAGAGAAGGTTCCTGTTGTGTGCCTGAAGAGGAAGGAGAAGTGTCATCTAGAAGGAGGAGAACCAGCTAAAACTTTATTTTTCTTTGAACTTTACAGCTTTGCAATCGTCCTAAACTCCAAATGAAGCAGCAGGCCTGCAAATATAAATAAGGTGGCATGTCTGAGACTAGCAACGATTTCATTCGCTGAGATAAATTCACCGTGACGTTTAGAGAAAATGCGGCCTGCGTGGTAATAATAATAAATTGCTTTGTGAGTGGAAGGACTGAGAGGAAAATTGAGTCCTGAGGACGGCAAATTAATTAGCACACATCAGACAAAATGTCTGCTTCTTCTGAACTCTTCTGCTCGGTGCTGTGTTGTTGTGAGGAGGAGGAGGAGGAGGTGCTGATTTGTAGAGACCAGTGTTGGGAGTAACGCCGTTTAAGTATAACGGCGTTTCTAACGGCGTTCTTTTATAGGTAACGGAATAATCTAATTAATTACTTTTCCCGCCGTTGCAACGCCGTTACCGTTACTGGGGACG